>NW_026871416.1:0-170488 GCF_028564815.1 Eubalaena glacialis
AAAACGTTGACAATGATGCCCTTGCCAAAAAGGGCGTATGCGTTTTTTCCTGAATATATTCAGGAAAAAACGCATACGCCCTTTTTGGCCAACCAAGCAAGCCGGAAGGGCAAATCAGCGCTACAAAGAAGTCTCGCTTGCCCTCGGTCAAAAGGGCCATGCTGAACAAACAGTAAAAACCAGAAAAGCAGGACAGGCCATGGAGACATGGGAGCCTTGCTACGCTGATGGGCGGGATGTAAATTGCCAACAGGCACTCTGGAGAAGAGTACGGTGTGTCCTGAAACAAGTAATAAACACAGCGTAGAGAGCATAGGGCACTTCCACTCAAGGGCGTATAAATTGGGAAAACTAAAAATCAACAAGACACAGGCACCCTAAACTTTACGGCTGCTCTGTTTCCAAGAACCTCCACTTCGGTACACCTTCAATATCCCAGGAAAGAGAAAAATGGATAAAGAAATGGTGGTACTTGGCACAATGGAATATCACTCAGCCATGAAATCAATGTCATAAGGCAAGTTAGAAGCATGATGAGTGGATTTAGGTACGATGATTCTAAGTGAAATAAGTCACACAGAAAAAGGCACTTATCCTAAGATATCGCTTATAGAGGGAATGTCAAAATCGCTACACTTGAACTGAATTACAAAACAGAACAGAGGCACACCTTTAGAAGACACACTATGGCTGCTTAACGGGAAAGGTGAGGTGGGGTGATGCATAAAACAAGGGTTTGAAATTAGCTCAGACACCGCTCCATAAGCCAAATATGTACTAGACAAGGCCTACTCCCTGCTCAGGGAACTGGACTCAACACACCCTAGTCACCACACAAGAATATATCTGACTAGTAAGAATCTGAAAACCTATGTATCGATATCTCTCTGCAAGTGAATCAAGAGGGTGTAAAGCAGCATCAACGCAGCAGGGAAAAGCAGCCAAACCCCATTCTAATCATACATTACTTTAAAAAACCCACAAAGCAAAGACAGTGAAAGAGAGAGAAATTCTTACAAAATCCGTTCAGGGTCTCTGATGCAACCTGGATTGACCATATCTAGACCCACAGCTGGATGAGACATAAGGCTGGACACTCTTGGGGCTGAGAGGATTGGTGAGGTTGGGTGAGCAAATACAGATACTTTAAAGTAATACCGCGGGGTACCCACCCCATGGGTCTCAAATCTCCAGGTACAAGGGCATCTTCCTACATCAAAACATGCATGGGAAACCCAGAAGATGGTATGCCGTGAGATCGGGAAAGGTTTCTAAAACGCACCTCATTTCTCCTCTCCTTGTGCTCGGGTTCGCCATTCCAGCCGCTTGACTCACCATCTCCCTACTTGGAGAATCAGCACCTTTAACCTCCTGATTGTACAGGTTGCAATATGTCCTGAGGATGAACGGGAAGACGCGGAACCAACGAGAGACGAACCCTAGGTGTTGGGACAGGCATAGGTCACTCCATTTTCCCATCAGGAAGAAGAATGAACCACAGGCTCAGCCTGCCCCCCAGAACCAAAATAGGGCCTGAAGCAATCCTGCGCTTTTGCGGCCAGCTCCCAAAAAAGCGAGGAGACAAATGGAGCTCAGGGGCACTGCAATTCACAAACGTGCAGAGTTATAAATGAGAACTCTCGTCCACAAATATATTGAGGGAAGGCAACGAAGAGGATTTGAAAGCAAGGCAGATTTGCAGGAAACAGATTTCAGGAGGTAGATTCGACTCGCCTTTAAAGCACATGAAAAGCGGCAAAACGTTGACAATGATGCCCTTGGCCAAAAAGGGCGTATGCGTTTTTTCCTGAATATATTCAGGAAAAAACGCATACGCCCTTTTTGGCCAACCAAGCAAGCCGGAAGGGCAAATCAGCGCTACAAAGAAGTCTCGCTTGCCCTCGGTCAAAAGGGCCATGCTGAACAAAGTGTAAAAACCAGAAAAGCAGGACAGGCCATGGAGACATGGGAGCCTTGCTACGCTGATGGGCGGGATGTAAATTGCCAACAGGCACTCTGGAGAAGAGTACGGTGTGTCCTGAAACAAGTAAGAAACACAGCGTAGAGAGCATAGGGCACTTCCACTCAAGGGCGTATAAATTGGGAAAACTAAAAATCAACAAGACACAGGCACCCTAAAGTTTACGGCTGCTCTGTTTCCAAGAACCTCCGCTTCGGTACACCTTCAATATCCCAGGAAAGAGAAAAATGGATAAAGAAATGGTGGTACTTGGCACAGTGGAATATCACTCAGCCATGAAATCAATGTCATAAGGCTAGTTAGCAGCATGATGAGTGGATTTAGATACGATGATTCTAAGTGAAATAAGTCACACAGAAAAAGACACTTATCCTAAGATATCGCTTATAGAGGGAATGTCAAAATCGCTACACTTTAACTGAATTACAAAACAGAACAGAGTCACACCTTTAGAAGACACACTATGGCTGCTTAACGGGAAAGGTGAGGTGGGGTGATGCATAAAACAAGGGTTTGAAATTAGCTCAGAGACCGCTCCATAAGCCAAATATGTAATAGACAAGGCCTACTCCCTGCTCAGTGAACTGGACTCAACACACCCTAGTCACCACACAAGAATATATCTGACTAGTAAGAATCTGAAAACCTATGTATCGATATCTCTCTGCAAGTGAATCAAGAGGGTGTAAAGCGGCATCAACACAGCAGGGAAAAGCGGCCAAGCCCGATTCTAAACATAAATTACTTTAAAAAACCCACAAAACAAAGACAGTGAAAGAGAGAGAAATTCTTACAAAATCCGTTCAGGGTCTGTGATGCAACCTGGATTGACCATATCTAGATCCACAGCTGGATGAGACATAAGGCTGGACACTCTTGGGGCTGAGAGGATTGGTGAGGTTGGGTGAGCAAACGCAGATACTTTAAAGTAACACTGCGGGGAACACACCCCATGGGTCTCAAATCTCCAGGTACAAGGGCATCTTCCTACATCAAAACATGCATGGGAAAGCCAGAAGATGGTATGCCGTGAGATCGGGAAAGGTTTCTAAAACGCACCTCATTTCTCCTCTCCTTGTGCTCGGGTTCGCCATTCCAGCCGCTTGACTAACCATCTCCCTACTTGGAGAATCAGCACCTTTAACCTACTGTTTCGTCCAGGTTGCAATTTGTCCTGAGGATGAACGGGAAGACGGGGAACCAACGAGAGACTAGCCCTAGGTGTTGGGACAGGCACAGGTCACTCCATTTTCCCATCAGGAAGAAGAATGAACCACAGGCTCAGCCTGCCCCCCAGAACCAAAATAGGGCCTGAAGCAATCCTGTGCTTTTGCGGCCAGCTCCCAAAAAAGCGAGGAGACAAATGGAGCTCAGGGGCACTGCAATTCACAAACGTGCAGAGTTATAAATGAGAACTCTCGTCCACAAATATATTGAGGGAAGGCAACGAAGAGGATTTGAAAGCAAGGCAGATTTGCAGGAAACAGATTTCAGGAGGTAGATTCGACTCGCCTTTAAAGCACATGAAAAGCGGCAAAACGTTGACAATGATGCCCTTGGCCAAAAAGGGCGTATGCGTTTTTTCCTGAATATATTCAGGAAAAAACGCATACGCCCTTTTAGGCCAAGCAAGCAAGCCGGAAGGGCAAATCAGCGCTACAAAGAAGTCTCGCTTGCCCTCGGTCAAAAGGGCCATGCTGAACAAAGTGTAAAAACCAGAAAAGCAGGACAGGCCATGGAGACATGGGAGCCTTGCTACGCTGATGGGCGGGATGTAAATTGCCAACAGGCACTCTGGAGAAGAGTACGGTGTGTCCTGAAACAAGTAATAAACACAGCGTAGAGAGCATAGGGCACTTCCACTCATGGGCGTATAAATTGGGAAAACTAAAAATCAACAAGACACAGGCACCCTAAAGTTTACGGCTGCTCTGTTTCCAAGAATCTCCGCTTCGGTACACCTTCAATATCCCAGGAAAGAGAAAAATGGATAAAGAAATGGTGGTACTTGGCAGAATGGAATATCACTCAGCCATGAAATCAATGTCATAAGGCTACTTAGCAGCATGATGAGTGGATTTAGGTACGATGATTCTAAGTGAAATAAGTCACACAGAAAAAGGCACTTATCCTAAGATATCGCTTATAGAGGGAATGCCAAAATCGCTACACTTGAACTGAATTACAAAACAGAACAGAGGCACACCTTTAGAAGACACACTATGGCTACTTAACCGGAAAGGTGAGGTGAGGTGATGCATAAAACAAGGGTTTGAAATTAGCTCAGACACCGCTCCATAAGCCAAATATGTACTAGACAAGGCCTACTCCCTGCTCAGTGAACTGGACTCAACACCCCCTAGTCACCACAGAAGAATATATCTGAGTAGTAAGAATCTGAAAACCTATGTATCGATATCTCTCTGCAAGTGAATCAAAAGGGTGTAAAGCGGCATCAACACAGCAGGGAAAAGCAGCCAAGCCCGATTCTAAACATACATTACTTTAAAAAACCCACAAAAGAAAGACAGTGAAAGAGACAGAAATTCTTACAAAATCCGTTCAGGGTCTATGATGCAACCTGGATTGACCATATCTAGACCCACAGCTGGATGAGACATAAGGCTGGACACTCTTGGGGCTGAGCGGATTGGTGAGGTTGAGTGAGCAAACCCAGATACTTTAAAGTAACACTGCTGGGAACACACCCCATGGGTCTCAAATCTCCTGGTACAAGGGCATCTTCCTACATCAAAACATGCATGGGAAACCCAGAAGATGGTATGCCATGAGATCGGGAAAGGTTTCTAAAACGCACCTCATTTCTCCTCTCCTTGTGCTCGGGTTCGCCATTCCAGCCACTTGACTAACCATCTCCCTACTTGGAGAATCAGCACCTTTAACCTCCTGATTGTACAGGTTGCAATTTGTCCTGAGGATGAACGGGAAGATGCGGAACCAACGAGAGACGAGCCCTAGGTGTTGGGACAGGCATAGGTCACTCCATTTTCCCATCAGGAAGAAGAATGAACCACAGGCTCAGCCTGCCCCCCAGAACCAAAATAGGGCCTGAAGCAATCCTGCGCTTTTGCGGCCAGCTCCCAAAAAAGCGAGGAGACAAATGGAGCTCAGGGGCACTGCAATTCACAAACGTGCAGAGTTATAAATGAGAACTCTCGTCCACAAATATATTGAGGGAAGTCAACGAAGAGGATTTGAAAGCAAGGCAGATTTGCAGGAAACAGATTTCAGGAGGTAGATTCGACTCGCCTTTAAAGCACATGAAAAGCGGCAAAACGTTGACAATGATGCCCTTGGCCAAAAAGGGCGTATGCGTTTTTTCCTGAATATATTCAGGAAAAAACGCATACGCCCTTTTAGGCCAAGCAAGCAAGCCGGAAGGGCAAATCAGCGCTACAAAGAAGTCTCGCTTGCCCTCGGTCAAAAGGGCCATGCTGAACAAAGTGTAAAAACCAGAAAAGCAGGACAGGCCATGGAGACATGGGAGCCTTGCTACGCTGATGGGCGGGATGTAAATTGCCAACAGGCACTCTGGAGAAGAGTACGGTGTGTCCTGAAACAAGTAATAAACACAGCGTAGAGAGCATAGGGCACTTCCACTCATGGGCGTATAAATTGGGAAAACTAAAAATCAACAAGACACAGGCACCCTAAAGTTTACGGCTGCTCTGTTTCCAAGAATCTCCGCTTCGGTACACCTTCAATATCCCAGGAAAGAGAAAAATGGATAAAGAAATGGTGGTACTTGGCACAATGGAATATCACTCAGCCATGAAATCAATGTCATAAGGCTACTTAGCAGCATGATGAGTGGATTTAGGTACGATGATTCTAAGTGAAATAAGTCACACAGAAAAAGGCACTTATCCTAAGATATCGTTTATAGAGGGAATGCCAAAATCGCTACACTTGAACTGAATTACAAAACAGAACAGAGGCACACCTTTAGAAGACACACTATGGCTACTTAACCGGAAAGGTGAGGTGGGGTGATGCATAAAACAAGGGTTTGAAATTAGCTCAGACACCGCTCCATAAGCCAAATATGTACTAGACAAGGCCTACTCCCTGCTCAGTGAACTGGACTCAACACCCCCTAGTCACCGCACAAGAATATATCTGACTAGTATGAATCTCAAAAACCTATGTATCGATATCTCTCTGCAAGTGAATCAAGAGGGTGTAAAGCGGCATAAACACAGCAGGGAAAAGCAGCCAAACCCCATTCTAAACATACATTACTTTAAAAAACCCACAAAGCAAAGACAGTGAAAGAGAGAGAAATTCTTACAAAATCCGTTCAGGATATCTGATGCAACCTGGATTGACCATATCTAGACCCACAGCTGGATGAGACATAAGGCTGGACACTCTTGGGGCTGAGAGGATTGGTGAGGTTGGGTGAGCAAATGCAGATACTTTAAAGTAATACCGCGGGGTACCCACCCCATGGGTCTCAAATCTCCAGGTACAAGGGAATCTTCCTACATCAAAACATGCATGGGAAACCCAGAAGATGGTATGCCGTGAGATCGGGAAAGGTTTCTAAAACGCACCTCATTTCTCCTCTCCTTGTGCTCGGGTTCGCCATTCCAGCCTCTTGACTAACCATCTCCCTACTTGGAGAATCAGCACCTTTAACCTCCAGTTTCGTCCAGGTTGCAATTTGTCCTGAGGATGAACGGGAAGACGGGGAACCAACGAGAGACTAGCCCTAGGTGTTGGGACAGGCACAGGTCACTCCATTTTCCCATCAGGAAGAAGAATGAACCACAGGCTCAGCCTGCCCCCCAGAACCAAAATAGGGCCTGAAGCAATCCTGCGCTTTTGCGGCCAGCTCCCAAAAAAGCGAGGAGACAAATGGAGCTCAGGGGCACTGCAATTCACAAACGTGCAGAGTTATAAATGAGAACTCTCGTCCACAAATATATTGAGGGAAGGCAACGAAGAGGATTTGAAAGCAAGGCAGATTTGCAGGAAACAGATTTCAGGAGGTAGATTCGACTCGCCTTTAAAGCACATGAAAAGCGGCAAAACGTTGACAATGATGCCCTTGGCCAAAAAGGGCGTATGCGTTTTTTCCTGAATATATTCAGGAAAAAACGCATACGCCCTTTTTGGCCAACCAAGCAAGCCGGAAGGGCAAATCAGCGCTACAAAGAAGTCTCGCTTGCCCTCGGTCAAAAGGGCCATGCTGAAAAAAGTGTAAAAACCAGAAAAGCAGGACAGGCCATGGAGACATGGGAGCCTTGCTACGCTGATGGGCGGGATGTAAATTGCCAACAGGCACTCTGGAGAAGAGTACGGTGTGTCCTGAAACAAGTAATAAACACAGCGTAGAGAGCATAGGGCACTTCCACTCATGGGCGTATAAATTGGGAAAACTAAAAATCAACAAGACACAGGCACCCTAAAGTTTACGGCTGCTCTGTTTCCAAGAACCTCCGCTTCGGTACACCTTCAATATCCCAGGAAAGAGAAAAATGGATAAAGAAATGGTGGTACTTGGCACAATGGAATATCACTCAGCCATGAAATCAATGTCATAAGGCTAGTTAGCAGCATGATGAGTGGATTTAGGTACGATGATTCTAAGTGAAATAAGTCACACAGAAAAAGACACTTATCCTAAGATATCGCTTTTAGGGGGAATGTCAAAATCACTACACTTGAACTGAATTACAAAACAGAACATAGTCACACCTTTAGAAGACACACTATGGCTGCTTAACAGGAAAGGTGAGGTGGGGTGATGCATAAAACAAGGGTTTGAAATTAGCTCAGAGACGGCTCCATAAGCCAAATATGTACTAGACAAGGCCTACTCCCTGCTCAGTGAACTGGACTCAACACACCCTAGTCAGCACACAAGAATATATCTGAGTAGTAAGAATCTGAAAACCTATGTATCGATATCTCTCTGCAAGTGAATCAAAAGGGTGTAAAGCGGCATCAACACAGCAGGGAAAAGCAGCCAAGCCCGATTCTAAACATACATTACTTTAAAAAACCCACAAAAGAAAGACAGTGAAAGAGACAGAAATTCTTACAAAATCCGTTCAGGGTCTCTGATGCAACCTGGATTGACCATATCTAGGCCCACAGCTGGATGAGACATAAGGCTGGACACTCTTGGGGCTGAGCGGATTGGTGAGGTTGGGTGAGAAATGCAGATACTTTAAAGTAACACTGCTGGGAACACACCCCATGGGTCTCAAATCTCCAGGTACAAGGGCATCTTCCTACATCAAAACATGCATGGGAAACCCAGAAGATGGTATGCCATGAGATCGGGAAAGGTTTCTAAAACGCACCTCATTTCTCCTCTCCTTGTGCTCGGGTTCGCCATTCCAGCCACTTGACTAACCATCTCCCTACTTGGAGAATCAGCACCTTTATCCTCCTGATTGTACAGGTTGCAATTTGTCCTGAGGATGAACGGGAAGACGGGGAACCAACGAGAGACGAGCCCTAGGTGTTGGGACAGGCATAGGTCACTCCATTTTCCCATCAGGAAGAAGAATGAACCACAGGCTCAGCCTGCCCCCCAGAACCAAAATAGGGCCTGAAGCAATCCTGCGCTTTTGCGGCCAGCTCCCAAAAAAGCGAGGAGACAAATGGAGCTCAGGGGCACTGCAATTCACAAACGTGCAGAGTTATAAATGAGAACTCTCGTCCACAAATATATTGAGGGAAGGCAACGAAGAGGATTTGAAAGCAAGGCAGATTTGCAGGAAACAGATTTCAGGAGGTAGATTCGACTCGCCTTTAAAGCACATGAAAAGCAGCAAAACGTTGACAATGATGCCCTTGGCCAAAAAGGGCGTATGCGTTTTTTCCTGAATATATTCAGGAAAAAACGCATACGCCCTTTTAGGCCAAGCAAGCAAGCCGGAAGGGCAAATCAGCGCTACAAAGAAGTCTCGCTTGCCCTCGGTCAAAAGGGCCATGCTGAACAAAGTGTAAAAACCAGAAAAGCAGGACAGGCCATGGAGACATGGGAGCCTTGCTACGCTGATGGGCGGGATGTAAATTGCCAACAGGCACTCTGGAGAAGAGTACGGTGTGTCCTGAAACAAGTAATAAACACAGCGTAGAGAGCATAGGGCACTTCCACTCATGGGCGTATAAATTGGGAAAACTAAAAATCAATAAGACACAGGCACCCTAAAGTTTACGGATGCTCTGTTTCCAAGAATCTCCGCTTCGGTACACCTTCAATATCCCAGGAAAGAGAAAAATGGATAAAGAAATGGTGGTACTTGGCACAATGGAATATCACTCAGCCATGAAATCAATGTCATAAGGCTACTTAGCAGCATGATGAGTGGATTTAGGTACGATGATTCTAAGTGAAATAAGTCACACAGAAAAAGGCACTTATCCTAAGATATCGCTTATAGAGGGAATGCCAAAATCGCTACACTTGAACTGAATTACAAAACAGAACAGAGGCACACCTTTAGAAGACACACTATGGCTACTTAACCGGAAAGGTGAGGTGGGGTGATGCATAAAACAAGGGTTTGAAATTAGCTCAGACACCGCTCCATAAGCCAAATATGTACTAGAGAAGGCCTACTCCCTGCTCAGTGAACTGGACTCAACACCCCCTAGTCACCGCACAAGAATATATCTGACTAGTATGAATCTCAAAAACCTATGTATCGATATCTCTCTGCAAGTGAATCAAGAGGGTGTAAAGCGGCATAAACGCAGCAGGGAAAAGCAGCCAAACCCCATTCTAAACATACATTACTTTAAAAAACCCACAAAGCAAAGACAGTGAAAGAGAGAGAAATTCTTACAAAATCCGTTCAGGGTATCTGATGCAACCTGGATTGACCATATCTAGACCCACAGCTGGATGAGACATAAGGCTGGACACTCTTGGGGCTGAGAGGATTGGTGAGGTTGGGTTAGCAAATGCAGATCCTTTAAAGTAATACCGCGGGGTACCCACCCCATGGGTCTCAAATCTCCAGGTACAAGGGAATCTTCCTACATCAAAACATGCATGGGAAACCCAGAAGATGGTATGCCGTGAGATCGGGAAAGGTTTCTAAAACGCACCTCATTTCTCCTCTCCTTGTGCTCGGGTTCGCCATTCCAGCCTCTTCACTAACCATCTCCCTACTTGGAGAATCAGCACCTTTAACCTCCTGTTTCGTCCAGGTTGCAATTTGTCCTGAGGATGAACGGGAAGACGGGGAACCAACGAGAGACTAGCCCTAGGTGTTGGGACAGGCACAGGTCACTCCATTTTCCCATCAGGAAGAAGAATGAACCACAGGCTCAGCCTGCCCCCCAGAACCAAAATAGGGCCTGAAGCAATCCTGCTCTTTTGCGGCCAGCTCCCAAAAAAGCGAGGAGACAAATGGAGCTCAGGGGCACTGCAATTCACAAACGTGCAGAGTTATAAATGAGAACTCTCGTCCACAAATATATTGAGGGAAGGCAACGAAGAGGATTTGAAAGCAAGGCAGATTTGCAGGAAACAGATTTCAGGAGGTAGATTCGACTCGCCTTTAAAGCACATGAAAAGCAGCAAAACGTTGATAATGATGCCCTTGGCCAAAAAGGGCGTATGCGTTTTTTCCTGAATATATTCAGGAAAAAACGCATACGCCCTTTTAGGCCAAGCAAGCAAGCCGGAAGGGCAAATCAGCGCTACAAAGAAGTCTCGCTTGCCCTCGGTCAAAAGGGCCATGCTGAACAAAGTGTAAAAACCAGAAAAGCAGGACAGGCCATGGAGACATGGGAGCCTTGCTACGCTGATGGGCGGGATGTAAATTGCCAACAGGCACTCTGGAGAAGAGTACGGTGTGTCCTGAAACAAGTAATAAACACAGCGTAGAGAGCATAGGGCACTTCCACTCATGGGCGTATAAATTGGGAAAACTAAAAATCAACAAGACACAGGCACCCTAAAGTTTACGGCTGCTCTGTTTCCAAGAATCTCCGCTTCGGTACACCTTCAATATCCCAGGAAAGAGAAAAATGGATAAAGAAATGGTGGTACTTGGCACAATGGAATATCACTCAGCCATGAAATCAATGTCATAAGGCTACTTAGCAGCATGATGAGTGGATTTAGGTACGATGATTCTAAGTGAAATAAGTCACACAGAAAAAGGCACTTATCCTAAGATATCGCTTATAGAGGGAATGCCAAAATCGCTACACTTGAACTGAATTACAAAACAGAACAGAGGCACACCTTTAGAAGACACACTATGGCTACTTAACCGGAAAGGTGAGGTGGGGTGATGCATAAAACAAGGGTTTGAAATTAGCTCAGACACCGCTCCATAAGCCAAATATGTACTAGACAAGGCCTACTCCCTGCTCAGTGAACTGGACTCAACACCCCCTAGTCACCGCACAAGAATATATCTGACTAGTATGAATCTCAAAAACCTATGTATCGATATCTCTCTGCAAGTGAATCAAGAGGGTGTAAAGCGGCATAAACGCAGCAGGGAAAAGCAGCCAAACCCCATTCTAAACATACATTACTTTAAAAAACCCACAAAGCAAAGACAGTGAAAGAGAGAGAAATTCTTACAAAATCCGTTCAGGGTATCTGATGCAACCTGGATTGACCATATCTAGACCCACAGCTGGATGAGACATAAGGCTGGATACTCTTGGGGCTGAGAGGATTGGTGAGGTTGGGTGAGCAAATGCAGATACTTTAAAGTAATACCGCGGGGTACCCACCCCATGGTTCTCAAATCTCCAGGTACAAGGGAATCTTCCTACATCAAAACATGCATGGGAAACCCAGAAGATGGTATGCCGTGAGATCGGGAAAGGTTTCTAAAACGCACCTCATTTCTCCTCTCCTTGTGCTCGGGTTCGCCATTCCAGCCGCTTGACTAACCATCTCTCTACTTGGAGAATCAGCACCTTTAACCTCCTGTTTCGTCCAGGTTGCAATTTGTCCTGAGGATGACCGGGAAGACGGGGAACCAACGAGAGACTAGCCCTAGGTGTTGGGACAGGCACAGGTCACTCCATTTTCCCATCAGGAAGAAGAATGAACCACAGGCTCAGCCTGCCCCCCAGAACCAAAATAGGGCCTGAAGCAATCCTGCACTTTTGCGGCCAGCTCCCAAAAAAGCGAGGAGACAAATGGAGCTCAGGGGCACTGCAATTCACAAACGTGCAGAGTTATAAATGAGAACTCTCGTCCACAAATATATTGAGGGAAGGCAACGAAGAGGATTTGAAAGCAAGGCAGATTTGCAGGAAACAGATTTCAGGAGGTAGATTCGACTCGCCTTTAAAGCACATGAAAAGCAGCAAAACGTTGATAATGATGCCCTTGGCCAAAAAGGGCGTATGCGTTTTTTCCTGAATATATTCAGGAAAAAACGCATACGCCCTTTTTGGCCAACCAAGCAAGCCGGAAGGGCAAATCAGCGCTACAAAGAAGTCTCGCTTGCCCTCGGTCAAAAGGGCCATGCTGAACAAAGTGTAAAAACCAGAAAAGCAGGACAGGCCATGGAGACATGGGAGCCTTGCTACGCTGATGGGCGGGATGTAAATTGCCAACAGGCACTCTGGAGAAGAGTACGGTGTGTCCTGAAACAAGTAATAAACACAGCGTAGAGAGCATAGGGCACTTCCACTCATGGGCGTATAAATTGGGAAAACTAAAAATCAACAAGACACAGGCACCCTAAAGTTTACGGCTGCTCTGTTTCCAAGAATCTCCGCTTCGGTACACCTTCAATATCCCAGGAAAGAGAAAAATGGATAAAGAAATGGTGGTACTTGGCACAATGGAATATCACTCAGCCATGAAATCAATGTCATAAGGCTACTTAGCAGCATGATGAGTGGATTTAGGTACGATGATTCTAAGTGAAATAAGTCACACAGAAAAAGGCACTTATCCTAAGATATCGCTTATAGAGGGAATACCAAAATCGCTACACTTGAACTGAATTACAAAACAGAACAGAGGCACACCTTTAGAAGACACACTATGGCTGCTTAACCGGAAAGGTGAGGTGGGGTGATGCATAAAACAAGGGTTTGAAATTAGCTCAGACACCGCTCCATAAGCCAAATATGTACTAGACAAGGCCTACTCCCTGCTCAGTGAACTGGACTCAACACCCCCTAGTCACCGCACAAGAATATATCTGACTAGTATAAATCTCAAAAACCTATGTATCGATATCTCTCTGCAAGTGAATCAAGAGGGTGTAAAGCGGCATAAACACAGAAGGGAAAAGCTGCCAAACCCCATTCTAAACATACATTACTTTAAAAAACCCACAAAGCAAAGACAGTGAAAGAGAGAGAAATTCTTACAAAATCCGTTCAGGGTCTCTGATGCAACCTGGATTGACCATATCTAGACCCACAGCTGGATGAGACATAAGGCTGGACACTCTTGGGGCTGAGAGGATTGGTGAGGTTGGGTGAGCAAATGCAGATACTTTAAAGTAATACCGCAGGGTACCCACCCCATGGGTCTCAAATCTCCAGGTACAAGGGAATCTTCCTACATCAAAACATGCATGGGAAACCCAGAAGATGGTATGCCGTGAGATCAGGAAAGGTTTCTAAAACGCACCTCATTTCTCCTCTCCTTGTGCTCGGGTTCGCCATTCCAGCCCCTTGACTAACCATCTCCCTACTTGGAGAATCAGCACCTTTAACCTCCTGTTTCATCCAGGTTGCAATTTGTCCTGAGGATGAACGGGAAGACGGGGAACCAACGAGAGACTAGCCCTAGGTGTTGGGACAGGCACAGGTCACTCCATTTTCCCATCAGGAAGAAGAATGAACCACAGGCTCAGCCTGCCCCCCAGAACCAAAATAGGGCCTGAAGCAATCCTGCGCTTTTGCGGCCAGCTCCCAAAAAAGCCAGGAGACAAATGGAGCTCAGGGGCACTGCAATTCACAAACGTGCAGAGTTATAAATGAGAACTCTCGTCCACAAATATATTGAGGGAAGGCAACGAAGAGGATTTGAAAGCAAGGCAGATTTGCAGGAAACAGATTTCAGGAGGTAGATTCGACTCGCCTTTAAAGCACATGAAAAGCGGCAAAACGTTGACAATGATGCCCTTGGCCAAAAAGGGCGTATGCGTTTTTTCCTGAATATATTCAGGAAAAAACGCATACGCCCTTTTTGGCCAACCAAGCAAGCCGGAAGGGCAAATCAGCGCTACAAAGAAGTCTCGCTTGCCCTCGGTCAAAAGGGCCATGCTGAACAAAGTGTAAAAACCAGAAAAGCAGGACAGGCCATGGAGACATGGGAGCCTTGCTACGCTGATGGGCGGGATGTAAATTGCCAACAGGCACTCTGGAGAAGAGTACGGTGTGTCCTGAAACAAGTAATAAACACAGCGTAGAGAGCATAGGGCACTTCCACTCATGGGCGTATAAATTGGGAAAACTAAAAATCAACAAGACACAGGCACCCTAAAGTTTACGGCTGCTCTGTTTCCAAGAATCTCCGCTTTGGTACACCTTCAATATCCCAGGAAAGAGAAAAATGGATAAAGAAATGGTGGTACTTGGCACAATGGAATATCACTCAGCCATGAAATCAATGTCATAAGGCTAGTTAGCAGCATGATGAGTGGATTTAGGTACGATGATTCTAAGTGAAATAAGTCACACAGAAAAAGACACTTATCCTAAGATATCGCTTTTAGGGGGAATGTGAAAATCGCTACACTTGAACTGAATTACAAAACAGAACATAGTCACAACTTTAGAAGACACACTATGGCTGCTTAACGGGAAAGGTGAGGTGGGGTGATGCATAAAACAAGGGTTTGAAATTAGCTCAGAGACCGCTCCATAAGCCAAATATATAATAGACAAGGCCTACTCCCTGCTCAGTGAACTGGACTCAACACACCCTAGTCACCACACAAGAATATATCTGAGTAGTAAGAATCTGAAAACCTATGTATCGATATCTCTCTGCAAGTGAATCAAAAGGGTGTAAAGCGGCATCAACACAGCAGGGAAAAGCAGCCAAGCCCGATTCTAAACATACATTACTTTAAAAAACCCACAAAAGAAAGACAGTGAAAGAGACAGAAATTCTTAAAAATCCGTTCAGGGTCTATGATGCAACCTGGATTGACCATATCTAGACCCACAGCTGGATGAGACATAAGGCTGGACACTCTTGGGGCTGAGCGGATTGGTGAGGTTGGGTGAGAAATGCAGATACTTTAAAGTAACACTGCTGGGAACACACCCCATGGGTCTCAAATCTCCAGGTACAAGGGCATCTTCCTACATCAAAACATGCATGGGAAACCCAGAAGATGGTATGCCATGAGATCGGGAAAGGTTTCTAAAACGCACCTCATTTCTCCTCTCCTTGTGCTCGGGTTCGCCATTCCAGCCGCTTGACTAACCATCTCCCTACTTGGAGAATCAGCACCTTTAACCTCCTGATTGTACAGGTTGCAATTTGTCCTGAGGATGAACGGGAACATGCGGAACCAACGAGAGACGAGCCCTAGGTATTGGCACAGGCATAGGTCACTCCATTTTCCCATCAGGAAGAAGAATGAACCACAGGCTCAGCCTGCCCCCCAGAACCAATATAGGGCCTGAAGCAATCCTGCGCTTTTGCGGCCAGCTCCCAAAAAAGCGAGGAGACAAATGGAGCTCAGGGGCACTGCAATTCACAAACGTGCAGAGTTATAAATGAGAACTCTCGTCCACAAATATATTGAGGGAAGGCAACGAAGAGGATTTGAAAGCAAGGCAGATTTGCAGGAAACAGATTTCAGGAGGTAGATTCGACTCGCCTTTAAAGCACATGAAAAGCGGCAAAACGTTGACAATGATGCCCTTGGCCAAAAAGGGCGTATGCGTTTTTTCCTGAATATATTCAGGAAAAAACGCATACGCCCTTTTTGGCCAACCAAGCAAGCCGGAAGGGCAAATCAGCGCTACAAAGAAGTCTCGCTTGCCCTCGGTCAAAAGGGCCATGCTGAACAAAGTGTAAAAACCAGAAAAGCAGGACAGGCCATGGAGACATGGGAGCCTTGCTACGCTGATGGGCGGGATGTAAATTGCCAACAGGCACTCTGGAGAAGAGTACGGTGTGTCCTGAAACAAGTAATAAACACAGCGTAGAGAGCATAGGGCACTTCCACTCATGGGCGTATAAATTGGGAAAACTAAAAATCAACAAGACACAGGCACCCTAAAGTTTACGGCTGCTCTGTTTCCAAAAATCTCCGCTTCGGTACACCTTCAATATCCCAGGAAAGAGAAAAATGGATAAAGAAATGGTGGTACTTGGCACAATGGAATATCACTCAGCCATGAAATCAATGTCATAAGGCTAGTTAGCAGCATGATGAGTGGATTTAGCGACTATGATTCTAAGTGAAATAAGTCACACAGTAAAAGGCCCTTCTCCTAAGATATCGCTTATAGAGGGAATGTCAAAATCGTTACAGTTGAACTGAATTACAAAACAGAACAGAGGCACACCTTTAGAAGACACACTATGGCTGCTTAACGGGAAAGGTGAGGTGGGGTGATGCATAAAACAAGGGTTTGAAATTAGCTCAGACACCGCTCCATAAGCCACATATGTAATAGACAAGGCCTACTCCCTGCTCAGTGTACTGGACTCAACACCCCCTAGTCACCGCACAAGAATATATCTGACTAGTATGAATCTGAAAACCTATGTATTGATATCTCTCTGCAAGTGAATCAAGAGGGTGTAAAGCGGCATAAACACAGCAGGGAAAAGCAGGCAAACCCCATTCTAAACATACATTACTTTAAAAAACCCACAAAGCAAAGACAGTGAAAGAGAGAGAAATTCTTACAAAATCCGTTCAGGGTCTCTGATGCAACCTGGATTGACCATATCTAGACCCACAGCTGGATGAGACAGAAGGCTGGACACTCTTGGGGCTGAGAGGATTGGTGAGGTTGGGTGAGCAAATGCAGATACTTTAAAGTAATACCGCGGGGTACCCACCCCATGGGTCTCAAATCTCCAGGTACAAGGGAATCTTCCTACATCAAAACATGCATGGGAAACCCAGAAGATGGTATGCCGTGAGATCGGGAAAGGTTTCTAAAACGCACCTCATTTCTCCTCTCCTTGTGCTCGGGTTCGCCATTCCAGCCGCTTGACTAACCATCTCTCTACTTGGAGAATCAGCACCTTTAACCTCCTGTTTCGTCCAGGTTGCAATTTGTCCTGAGGATGAACGGGAAGACGGGGAACCAACGAGAGACTAGCCCTAGGTGTTGGGACAGGCACAGGTCACTCCATTTCCCATCAGGAAGAAGAATGAACCACAGGCTCAGCCTGCCCCCCAGAACCAAAATAGGGCCTGAAGCAATCCTGCGCTTTTGCGGCCAGCTCCCAAGAAAGCGAGGAGACAAATGGAGCTCAGGGGCACTGCAATTCACAAACGTGCAGAGTTATAAATGAGAACTCTCGTCCACAAATATATTGAGGGAAGGCAACGAAGAGGATTTGAAAGCAAGGCAGATTTGCAGGAAACAGATTTCAGGAGGTAGATTCGACTCGCCTTTAAAGCACATGAAAAGCGGCAAAACGTTGACAATGATGCCCTTGGCCAAAAAGGGCGTATGCGTTTTTTCCTGAATATATTCAGGAAAAAACGCATACGCCCTTTTTGGCCAACCAAGCAAGCCGGAAGGGCAAATCAGCGCTACAAAGAAGTCTCGCTTGCCCTCGGTCAAAAGGGCCATGCTGAACAAAGTGTAAAAACCAGAAAAGCAGGACAGGCCATGGAGACATGGGAGCCTTGCTACGCTGATGGGCGGGATGTAAATTGCCAACAGGCACTCTGGAGAAGAGTACGGTGTGTCCTGAAACAAGTAATAAACACAGCGTAGAGAGCATAGGGCACTTCCACTCATGGGCGTATAAATCGGGAAAACTAAAAATCAACAAGACACAGGCACCCTAAAGTTTACGGCTGCTTTGTTTCCAAGAATCTCCGCTTCGGTACACCTTCAATATCCCAGGAAAGAGAAAAATGGATAAAGAAATGGTGGTACTTGGCACAATGGAATATCACTCAGCCATGAAATCAATGTCATAAGGCTAGTTAGCAGCATGATGAGTGGATTTAGGTACGATGATTCTAAGTGAAATAAGTCACACAGAAAAAGACACTTATCCTAAGATATCGCTTATAGAGGGAATGTCAAAATCGCTACACTTGAACTGAATTACAAAACAGAACAGAGTCACACCTTTAGAAGACACACTATGGCTGCTTAACAGGAAAGGTGAGGTGGGGTGATGCATAAAACAAGGGTTTGAAATTAGCTCAGAGACCGCTCCATAACCCTAATATGTAATAGACAAGGCCTACTCCCTGCTCAGTGAACTGGACTCAACACACCCTAGTCACCACACAAGAATATATCTGACTAGTAAGAATCTGAAAACCTATGTATGGATATCTCTCTGCAAGTGAATCAAGAGGGTGTAAAGCGGCATCAACACAGCAGGGAAAAGCAGCCAAACCCGATTCTAAACATAAATTACTTAAAAAACCCACAAAACAAAGACAGTGAAAGAGAGAGAAATTCTTACAAAATCCGTTCAGGGTCCATGATGCAACCTGGATTGACCATATCTAGACCCACAGCTGGATGAGACATAAGGCTGGACACTCTTGGGGCTGAGAGGATTGGTGAGGTTGGGTGAGCAAACGCAGATACTTTAAAGTAACACTGCGGGGAACACACCCCATGGGTCTCAAATCTCCAGGTACAAGGGCATCTTCCTACATCAAAACATGCATGGGAAACCCAGAAGATGGTATGCCATGAGATCGGGAAAGGTTTCTAAAACGCACCTCATTTCTCCTCTCCTTGTGCTCGGGTTTACCATTCCAGCTGCTTGACTAACCATCTCCCTATTTGGAGAATGAGCACCTTTAACCTCCTGATTGTACAGGTTGCAATCTGTCCTGAGGATGAACGGGAAGACGTGGAACCAATGTGAGACGAGCCCTAGGTGTTGGGACAGGCATAGGTCACTCCATTTTCCCATCAGGAAGAAGAATGAACCACAGGCTCAGCCTGCCCCCCAGAACCAAAATAGGGCCTGAAGCAATCCTGCGCTTTTGCGGCCAGCTCCCAAAAAAGCGAGGAGACAAATGGAGCTCAGGGGCACTGCAATTCACAAACGTGCAGAGTTATAAATGAGAACTCTCGTCCACAAATATATTGAGGGAAGGCAACGAAGAGGATTTGAAAGCAAGGCAGATTTGCAGGAAACAGATTTCAGGAGGTAGATTCGACTCGCCTTTAAAGCACATGAAAAGCGGCAAAACGTTGACAATGATGCCCTTGGCCAAAAAGGGCGTATGCGTTTTTTCCTGAATATATTCAGGAAAAAACGCATACGCCCTTTTTGGCCAACCAAGCAAGCCAGAAGGGCAAATCAGCGCTACAAAGAAGTCTCGCTTGCCCTCGGTCAAAAGGGCCATGCTGAACAAACTGTAAAAACCAGAAAAGCAGGACAGGCCATGGAGACAGGGGAGCCTTGCTACGCTGATGGGCGGGATGTAAATTGCCAACAGGCACTCTGGAGAAGAGTACGGTGTGTCCTGAAACAAGTAATAAACACAGCGTTGAGAGCATACGGCACTTCCACTCATGGGCATATAAATTGGGAAAACTAAAAATCAACAAGACACAGGCACCCTAAAGTTTACGGCTGCTCTGTTTCCAAGAACCTCCGCTTCGGTACACCTTCAATATCCCAGGAAAGAGAAAAATGGATAAAGAAATGGTGGTACTTGGCACAATGGAATATCACTCAGCCATGAAATCAATGTCATAAGGCTAGTTAGCAGCATGATGAGTGGATTTAGGTACGATGATTCTAAGTGAAATAAGTCACACAGAAAAAGACACTTATCCTAAGATATCGCTTATAGAGGGAATGTCAAAATCGCTACACTTGAACTGAATTACAAAAGAGAACAGAGTCACACCTTTAGAAGACACACTATGGCTGCTTAACGGGAAAGGTGAGGTGGGGTGATGCATAAAACAAGGGTTTGAAATTAGCTCAGAGACCGCTCCATAAGCCAAATATGTAATAGACAAGGCCTACTCCCTGCTCAGTGAACTGGACTCAACACACCCTAGTCAACACACAAGAATATATTTGACTAGTAAGAATCTGAAAACCTATGTATCGATATCTCTCTGCAAGTGAATCAAGAGGGTGTAAAGCGGCATCAACACAGCAGGGAAAATCAGCCAAGCCCGATTCTAAACATAAATTACTTTAAAAAACCCACAAAACAAAGACAGTTAAAGAGAGAGAAATTCTTACAAAATCCATTCAGGGTCTATGATGCAACCTGGATTGACCATATCTAGACCCACAGCTGGATGAGACATAAGGCTGGACACTCTTGAGGCTGAGAGGATTGGTGAGGTTGGGTGAACAAATGCAGATACTTTAAAGTAATACTGCGGGGTACCCACCCAATGGGTCTCAAATCTCCAGGTACAAGGGCATCTTCCTACGTCAAAACATGCATGGGAAACACAGAGGATGGTATGCCGTGAGATCGGGAAAGGTTTCTAAAACGCACCTCATTTCTCCTCTCCTTGTGCTCGGGTTCGCCATTCCAGCCGCTTGACTAACCATCTCCCTACTTGGAGAATCAGCACCTTTAACCTCCTGTTTCGTCCAGGTTGCAATTTGTCCTGAGGATGAACGGGAAGACGGGGAACCAACGAGAGACTAGCCCTAGGTGTTGGGACAGGCACAGGTCACTCCATTTTCCCATCAGGAAGAAGAATGAACCACAGGCTCAGCCTGCCCCCCAGAACCAAAATAGGGCCTGAAGCAATCCTGCGCTTTTGCGGCCAGCTCCCAAGAAAGCGAGGAGACAAATGGAGCTCAGGGGCACTGCAATTCACAAACGTGCAGAGTTATAAATGAGAACTCTCGTGCACAAATATATTGAGGGAAGGCAACGAAGAGGATTTGAAAGCAAGGCAGATTTGCAGGAAACAGATTTCAGGAGGTAGATTCGACTCGCCTTTAAAGCACATGAAAAGCGGCAAAACGTTGACAATGATGCCCTTGGCCAAAAAGGGCGTATGCGTTTTTTCCTGAATATATTCAGGAAAAAACGCATACGCCCTTTTTGGCCAACCAAGCAAGCCGGAAGGGCAAATCAGCGCTACAAAGAAGTCTCGCTTGCCCTCGGTCAAAAGGGCCATGCTGAACAAAGTGTAAAAAGCAGAAAAGCTGGACAGGCCATGGAGTCATGGGAGCCTTGCTACGCTGATGGGCGGGATGTAAATTGCCAACAGGCACTCTGGAGAAGAGTACGGTGTGTACTGAAACAAATAATAAACACAGCGTAGAGAGCATAGGGCACTTCCACTCATGGGCGTATAAATTGGGAAAATTAAAAATCAACAAGACACAGGCACCCTAAAGTTTACGGCTGCTCTGTTGCCAAGAACCTCCACTTCGGTACACCTTCAATATCCCAGGAAAGAGAAAAATGGATAAAGAAATGGTGGTACTTGGCACAATGGAATATCACTCAGCCATGAAATCAATGTCATAAGACTAGGTAGCAGCATGATTAGTGGATTTAGGTACGATGATTCTAAGTGAAATAAGTCACACAGAAAAAGGCACTTATCCTAAGATATCGCTTATAGAGGGAATGTCAAAATCGCTACACTTGAACTGAATTACAAAACAGAACAGAGGCACACCTTTAGAAGACACACTATGGCTGCTTAACCGGAAAGGTGAGGTGGGGTGATGCATAAAACAAGGGTTTGAAATTAGCTCAGACACCGCTCCATAAGCCAAATATGTAATAGACAAGGCCTACTCCCTGCTCAGTGAACTGGACTCAACACCCCCTAGTCACCGGACAAGAATATATCTGACTAGTATGAATCTGAAAACCTATGTATTGATATCTCTCTGCAAGTGAATCAAGAGGGTGTAAAGCGGCATAAACACAGCAGGGAAAAGCAGCCAAACCCCATTCTAAACATACATTTCTTTAAAAAACCCACAAAGCAAAGACAGTGAAAGAGAGAGAAATTCTTACAAAATCCGTTCAGGGTCTCTGATGCAACCTGGATTGACCATATCTAGACCCACAGCTGGATGAGACATAAGGCTGGACACTCTTGCGGCTGAGAGGATTAGTGAGGTTGGGTGAGCAAATGCAGATACTTTAAAGTAATACTGCGGGGTACCCACCCCATGGGTCTCAAATCTCCAGGTACAAGGGAATCTTCCTACATCAAAACACGCATGGGAAACCCAGAAGATGGTATGCCGTGAGATCGGGAATAGTTTCTAAAACGCACCTCATTTCTCCTCTCCTTGTGCTCGGGTTCGCCATTCCAGCCGCTTGACTAACCATCTCCCTACTTGGAGAATCAGCACCTTTAACCTCCTGTTTCGTACAGGTTGCAGTTTGTCCTGAAGATGAACGGGAAGACGGGGAACCAACGAGAGACTAGCCCTAGGTGTTGGGACAGGCACAGGTCACTCCATTTTCCCATCAGGAAGAAGAATGAACCACAGGCTCAGCTGCCCCCCAGAACCAAAATAGGGCCTGAAGCAATGCTGCGCTTTTGCGGCCAGCTCCCAAAAAAGCGAGGAGACAAATGGAGCTCAGGGGCACTGCAATTCACAAACGTGCAGAGTTATAAATGAGAACTCTCGTCCACAAATATATTGAGGGAAGGCAACGAAGAGGATTTGAAAGCAAGGCAGATTTGCAGGAAACAGATTTCAGGAGGTAGATTCGACTCGCCTTTAAAGCACATGAAAAGTGACAAAACGTTGACAATGATGCCCTTGGCCAAAAAGGGCGTATGCGTTTTTTCCTGAATATATTCAGGAAAAAACGCATACGCCCTTTTTGGCCAACCAAGCAAGCCGGAAGGGCAAATCAGTGCTACAAAGAAGTCTCGCTTGCCCTCGGTCAAAAGGGCCATGCTGAACAAAGTGTAAAAACCAGAAAAGCAACACAGGCCATGGAGACATGGGAGCCTTGCTACGCTGATGGGCGGGATGTAAATTGCCAACAGGCAATCTGGAGAAGAGTACGGTGTGTCCTGAAACAAGTAATAAACACAGCGTAGAGAGCATAGGGCACTTCCACTCATGGGCGTATAAATTGGGAAAACTAAAAATCAACAAGACACAGGCACCCTAAAGTTTACGGCTGCTCTGTTGCCAAGAACCTCCGCTTCGGTACACCTTCAATATCCCAGGAAAGAGAAAAATGGATAAACAAATGGTGGTACTTGGCACAATGCAATATCACTCAGCCATGAAATCAATGTCATAAGGCTAGTTAGCAGCATGATGAGTGGATTTAGGTACGATGATTCTAAGTGAAATAAGTCACACAGAAAAAGGCACTTATCCTAAGATATCGCTTATAGAGGGAATGTCAAAATCGCTACACTTGAACTGAATTACCAAACAGAACAGAGTCACACCTTTAGAAGACACACTATGTCTGCTTAACTGGAAAGGTGAGGTGGGGTGATGCATAAAACAAGGGTTTGAAATTAGCTCAGACACCGCTCATAAGCCAAATATGTACTAGACAAGGCCTACTCCCTGCTCAGTGAACTGGACTCAACACCCCCTAGTCACCGCACAAGAATATATCTGACTAGTATGAATCTGAAAACCTATGTATCGATATCTCTCTGCAAGTGAATCAAGAGGGTGTAAAGCGGCATAAACACAGCAGGGAAAAGCAGCCAAACCCCATTCTAAACATACATTACTTTAAAAAACCCACAAAGCAAAGACAGTGAAAGAGATAGAAATTCTTACAAAATCCGTTCAGGGTCTCTGATGCAACCTGGATTGACCATATCTAGACCCACAGCTGGATGAGACATAAGGCTGGACACTCTTGGGGCTGAGAGGATTGGTGAGGTTGGGTGAGCAAATGCAGATACTTTAAAGTAATACCGCGGGGTACCCACCCGATGGGTCTCAAATCTCCAGGTACAAGGGAATCTTCCTACATCAAAACATGCATGGGAAACCCAGAAGATGGTATGCCGTGAGATCGGGAAAGTTTCTAAAACGCACCTCATTTCTCCCCTCCTTGTGCTCGGGTTCGCCATTCCAGCCACTTGACTAACCATCTCCCTAATTGGAGAATCAGCACCTTTAACCTACTGTTTCGTCCAGGTTGCAATTTGTCCTGAGGATGAACGGGAAGACGGGGGACCAACGAGAGACTAGCCCTAGGTGTTGGGACAGGCACAGGTCACTCCATTTTCCCATCAGGAAGAAGAATGAACCACAGGCTCAGCCTGCCCCCCAGAACCAAAATAGGGCCTGAAGCAATCCTGCGCTTTTGCGGCCAGCTCCCAAGAAAGCGAGGAGACAAATGGAGCTCAGGGGCACTGCAATTCACAAACGTGCAGAGTTATAAATGAGAACTCTCGTCCACAAATATATTGAGGGAAGGCAACGAAGAGGATTTGAAAGCAAGGCAGATTTGCAGGAAACAGATTTCAGGAGGTAGATTCGACTCGCCTTTAAAGCACATGAAAAGCGGCAAAACGTTGACAATGATGCCCTTGGCCAAAAAGGGCGTATGCGTTTTTTCCTGAATATATTCAGGAAAAAACGCATACGCCCTTTTTGGCCAACCAAGCAAGCCGGAAGGGCAAATCAGCGCTACAAAGAAGTCTCGCTTGCCCTCGGTCAAAAGGGCCATGCTGAACAAAATGTAAAAACCAGAAAAGCAGGACAGGCCATGGAGACATGGGAGCCTTGCTACGCTGATGGGCGGGATGTAAATTGCCAACAGGCACTCTGGAGAAGAGTACGGTGTGTCCTGAAACAAGTAATAAACACAGCGTAGAGAGCATAGGGCACTTCCACTCATGGGCGTATAAATTGGGAAAACTAAAAGTCAACAAGACACAGGCACCCCAAAATTTACGGCTGCTCTGTTGCCAAGAACCTCCGCTTCGGTACACCTTCAATATCCCAGGAAAGAGAAAAATGGATAAAGAAATGGTGGTACTTGGCACAATGGAATATCACTCAGCCATGAAATCAATGACATAAGGCTAGTTAGCAGCATGATGAGTGGATTTAGGTACGATGATTCTAAGTGAAATAAGTCACACAGAAAAAGGCCCTTATCCTAAGATATCGCTTCTAGAGGGAATGTCAAAATCGCTACACTTGAACTGAATTACAAAACAGAACAGAGTCACACCTTTAGAAGACACACTATGGCTGCTTAACGGGAAAGGTGAGGTGGGGTGATGCATAAAACAAGGGTTTGAAATTAGCTCAGACACCGCTCCATAAGCCAAATATGTAATAGACAAGGCCTACTCCCTGCTCAGTGTACTGGACTCAACACCCCCTTGTCACCGCACAAGAATATATCTGACTAGTATGAATCTGAAAACCTATGTATTGATATCTCTCTGCAAGTGAATCAAGAGGGTGTAAAGCGGCATAAACACAGCAGGGAAAAGCGGCCAAACCCCATTCTAAACATACATTACTTTAAAAAAGCCACAAAGCAAAGACAGTGAAAGAGAGAGAAATTCTTACAAAATCCGTTCAGGGTCTCTGATGCAACCTGGATTGACCATATCAAGACCCACAGCTGGATGAGACATAAGGCTGGACACTCTTGGGGCTGAGAGGATTGGTGAGGTTGGGTGAGCAAACGCAGATAATTAAAAGTAACACTGCGGGGAACACACCCCATGGGTCTCAAATCTCCAGGTACAAGGGCATCTTCCTACATCAAAACATGCATGGGAAACCCAGAAGATGGTATGCCGTGAGATCGGGAAAGGTTTCTAAAACGCACCTCATTTCTCCTCTCCTTGTGCTCGGGTTCGCCATTCCAGCCGCTTGACTAACCATCTCCCTACTTGGAGAATCAGCACCTTTAACCTCCTGTTTCGTCCAGGTTGCAATTTGTCCTGAGGATGAACGGGAAGACGGGGAACCAACGAGAGACTAGCCCTAGGTGTTGGGACAGGCACAGGTCACTCCATTTTCCCATCAGGAAGAAGAATGAACCACAGGCTCAGCCTGCCCCACAGAACCAAAATAGGGCCTGAAGCAATCCTGCGCTTTTGCGGCCAGCTCCCAAAAAAGCGAGGAGACTAATGGAGCTCAGGGGCACTGCAATTCACAAACGTGCAGAGTTATAAATGAGAACTCTCGTCCACAAATATATTGAGGGAAGGCAACGAAGAGGATTTGAAAGCAAGGCAGATTTGCAGGAAACAGATTTCAGGAGGTAGATTCGACTCGCCTTGAAAGCACATGAAAAGTGGCAAAACGTTGACAATGATGCCCTTGGTCAAAAAGGGCGTATGCGTTTTTTCCTGAATATATTCAGGAAAAAACGCATACGCCCTTTTTGGCCAACCAAGCAAGCCGGAAGGGCAAATCAGCGCTACAAAGAAGTCTCGCTTGCCCTCGGTCAAAAGGCCATGCTGAACAAAGTGTAAAAAGCAGAAAAGCTGGACAGGCCATGGAGACATGGGAGCCTTGCTACGCTGATGGGCAGGATGTAAATTGCCAACAGGCACTCTGGAGAAGAGTACGGTGTGTCCTGAAACAAATAATAAACACAGCGTAGAGAGCATAGGGCACTTCCACTCATGGGCGTATAAATTGGGAAAACTAAAAATCAACAAGACACAGGCACCCTAAAGTTTACGGCTGCTCTGTTGCCAAGAACCTCCGCTTCGGTACACCTTCAATATCCCAGGAAAGAGAAAAATGGATAAAGAAATGGTGGTACTTGGCACAATGGAATATCACTCAGCCATGAAATCAATGTCATAAGACTAGGTAGCAGCATGATTAGTGGATTTAGGTACGATGATTCTAAGTGAAATAAGTCACACAAAAAAGGCACTTATCCTAAGATATCGCTTATAGAGGGAATGTCAAAATCGCTACACTTGAACTGAATTACAAAACAGAACAGAGGCACACCTTTAGAAGACACACTATGGCTGCTTAACCGGAAAGGTGAGGTGGGGTGATGCATAAAACAAGGGTTTGAAATTAGCTCAGAGACCGCTCCATAAGCCAAATATGTAATAGACAAGGCCTACTCCCTGCTCAGTGAACTGGACTCAACACACCCTAGTCACCACACAAGAATATATCTGAGTAGTAAGAATCTGAAAACCTATGTATCGATATCTCTCTGCAAGTGAATCAAGAGGGTGTAAAGCGGCATCAACACAGCAGGGAAAAGCAGCCAAGCCCGATTCTAAACATAAATTTCTTTAAAAAACCCACAAAACAAAGACAGTGAAAGAGAGAGAAATTCTTACAAAATCCGTTTAGGGTCTATGATGCAACCTGGATTGACCATATCTAGACCCACAGCTGGATGAGACATAAGGCTGGACACTCTTGAGGCTGAGAGGATTGGTGAGGTTGGGTGAACAAATGCAGATACTTTAAAGTAATACTGCGGGGTACCCACCCAATGGGTCTCAAATCTCCAGGTACAAGGGAATCTTCCTACATCAAAACATGCATGGGAAACCCAGAAGATGGTATGCCGTGAGATCGGGAAAAGTTTCTAAAACGCACCTCATTTCTCCTCTCCTTGTGCTCGGGTTCGCCATTCCAGCCGCTTGACTAACCATCTCCCTACTTGGAGAATCAGCACCTTTAACCTCCTGTTTCGTACAGGTTGCAGGTTGTCCTGAAGATGAACGGGAAGACGGGGAACCAACGAGAGACTAGCCCTAGGTGTTGGGACAGGCATAGGTCACTCCATTTTCCCATCAGGAAGAAGAATGAACCACAGGCTCAGCCTGCCCCCCAGAACCAAAATAGGGCCTGAAGCAATCCTGCGCTTTTGCGGCCAGCTCCCAAAAAAGCGAGGAGACAAATGGAGCTCAGGGGCACTGCAATTCACAAACGTGCAGAGTTATAAATGAGATCTCTCGTCCACAAATATATTGAGGGAAGGCAACGAAGAGGATTTGAAAGCAAGGCAGATTTGCAGGAAACAGATTTCAGGAGGTAGATTCGACTCGCATTTAAAGCACATGAAAAGTGACAAAACGTTGACAATGATGCCCTTGGCCAAAAAGGGCGTATGCGTTTTTTCCTGAATATATTCAGGAAAAAACGCATACGCCCTTTTTGGCCAACCAAGCAAGCCGGAAGGGCAAATCAGCGCTACAAAGAAGTCTCGCTTGCCCTCGGTCAAAAGGGCCATGCTGAACAAACTGTAAAAGCCAGAAAAGCAAGACAGGCCATGGAGACATGGGAGCCTTGCTACGCTGATGGGCGGGATGTAAATTGCCAACAGGCACTCTGGAGAAGAGTACGGTGTGTCCTGAAACAAGTAATAAACACAGCGTAGAGAGCATAGGGCACTTCCACTCATGGGCGTATAAATTGGGAAAACTAAAAATCAACAAGACACAGGCACCCTAAAGTTTACGGCTGCTCTGTTGCCAAGAACCTCCGCTTCGGTACACCTTCAATATCCCAGGAAAGAGAAAAATGGATAAAGAAATGGTGGTACTTGGCACAATGCAATATCACTCAGCCATGAAATCAATGTCATAAGGCTAGTTAGCAGCATGATGAGTGGATTTAGGTACGATGATTCTAAGTGAAATAACTCACACAGAAAAAGGCACTTATCCTAAGATATCGCTTATAGAGGCAATGTCAAAATCGCTACACTTGAACTGAATTACAAACAGAACAGAGTCACACCTTTAGAAGACACACTATGGCTGCTTAACGGGAAAGGTGAGGTGGGGTGATGCATAAAACAAGGGTTTGAAATTAGCTCAGACACCGCTCCATAAGCCAAATATGTAATAGACAAGGCCTACTCCCTGCTCAGTGAACTGGACTCAACACCCCCTAGTCACCGCACAAGAATATATCTGACTAGTATGAATCTGAAAACCTATGTATCGATATCTCTCTGCAAGTGAATCAAGAGGGTGTAAAGCGGCATCAACACAGCAGGGAAAAGCAGCCAAACCCCATTCTAAACATAAATTACTTTATAAAACCCACAAAACAAAGACAGTGAAAGAGAGAGAAATTCTTACAAAATCCGTTCAGGGTCTCTGATGCAACCTGGATTGACCATATCTAGACCCACAGCTGGATGAGACATAAGGCTGGACACTCTTGGGGCTGAGAGGATTGGTGAGGTTGGGTGAGCAAACGCAGATACTTTAAAGTAAAACTGCGGGGAACACACCCCATGGGTCTCAAATCTCCTGGTACAAGGGCATCTTCCTACATCAAAACATGCATGGGAAACCCAGAAGATGGTATGCCATGAGATCGGGAAAGGTTTCTAAAACGCACCTCATTTCTCCTCTCCTTGTGCTCGGGTTCGCCATTCCAGCTGCTTGACCAACCATCTCCCTACTTGGAGAATCAGCACCTTTAACCTCCTGATTGTACAGGTTGCAATTTGTCCTGAGGATGAACGGGAAGACGCGGAAGCAACGAGAGACGAGCCCTAGGTGCTGGGACAGGCGTAGGTCACTCCATTTTCCCATCAGGAAGAAGAATGAACCACAGGCTCAGCCTGCCCCCCAGAACCAAAATAGGGCCTGAAGCAATCCTGCGCTTTTGCGGCCAGCTCCCAAAGAAGCGAGGAGACAAATGGAGCTCAGGGGCACTGCAATTCACAAACGTGCAGAGTTATAAATGAGAACTCTCGTCCACAAATATATTGAGGGAAGGCAACGAAGAGGATTTGAAAGCAAGGCAGATTTGCAGGAAACAGATTTCAGGAGGTAGATTCGACTCGCCTTTAAAGCACATGAAAAGCGGCAAAACGTTGACAATGATGCCCTTGGCCAAAAAGGGCGTATGCGTTTTTTCCTGAATATATTCAGGAAAAAACGCATACGCCCTTTTTGGCCAACCAAGCAAGCCGGAAGGGCAAATCAGCGCTACAAAGAAGTCTCGCTTGCCCTTGGTCAAAAGGGCCATGCTGAAGAAAGTGTAAAAACCAGAAAAGCAGGACAGGCCATGGAGACATGGGAGCCTTGCTACGCTGATGGGCGGGATGTAAATTGCCAACAGGCACTCTGGAGAAGTGTACGGTGTGTCCTGAAACAAGTAATAAACACAGCATAGAGAGCATAGGGCACTTCCACTCATGGGCGTATAAATTGGGAAAACTAAAAATCAACAAGACACAGGCACCCCAAACTTTACGGCTGTTCTGTTGCCAAGAACCTCCGCTTCGGTACACCTTCAATATCCCAGGAAAGAGAAAAATGGATAAAGAAATGGTGGTACTTGGCACAATGGAATATCACTCAGCCATGAAATCAATGTCATAAGGCTAGTTAGCAGCATGATGAGTGGATTTAGGTACGATGATTCTAAGTGAAATAAGTCACACAGAAAAAGGCACTTATCCTAAGATATCGCTTATAGAGGGAATGTCAAAATCGCTACACTTGAACTGAATTACAAAACAGAACAGAGGCACACCTTTAGAAGACACACTATGGCTGCTTAACCGGAAAGGTGAGGTGGGGTGATGCATAAAACAAGGGTTTGAAATTAGCTCAGAGACCGCTCCATAAGCCAAATATGTAATAGACAAGGCCTACTCCCTGCTCAGTTAACTGGACTCAACACCCCCTAGTCACCGCACAAGAATATATCTGACTAGTATGAAATTGAAAACCTGTGTATTGATATCTCTCTGCAAGTGAATCAAGAGGGTGTAAAGCGGCATAAACGCAGCAGGGAAAAGCAGCCAAACCGCATTCTAAACATACATTACTTTAAAAAACCCACAAAGCAAAGACAGTGAAAGAGAGAGAAATTCTTACAAAATCCGTTCAGGGTCTCTGATGCAACCTGGATTGACCATATCTAGACCCACAGCTGGATGAGACATAAGGCTGGACACTCTTGGGGCTGAGAGGATTGGTGAGGTTGGGTGAGCAAACGCAGATACTTTAAAGTAATACCGCGGGGTACCCACCCCATGGGTCTCAAATCTCCAGGTACAAGGGCATCTTCCTACATCCAAACATGCATGTGAAACCCAGAAGATGGTATGCCGTGAGATCGGGAAAGGTTTCTAAAACGCACCTCATTTCTCCTCTCCTTGTGCTCGGGTTCGCCATTCCAGCCGCTTGATTCACCATCTCCCTACTTGGAGAATCAGCATCTTCAAACTCCTGTATCGTACAGGTTGCAATTTTCCTGAGGATGAACGGGAAGACGGGCAACCAACGAGAGACTAGCCCTAGGTGTTGGGACAGGCACAGGTCACTCCATTTTTCCATCAGGAAGAAGAATGAACCACAGGCTCAGCCTGCCCCCCAGAACCAAAATAGGGCCTGAAGCAATGCTGCGCTTTTGCGGCCAGCTCCCAAAAAAGCGAGTAGACAAATGGAGCTCAGGGGCACTGCAATTCACAAACGTGCAGAGTTATAAATGAGAACTCTCGTCCACAAATATATTGAGGGAAGGCAACGAAGAGGATTTGAAAGTAAGGCAGATTTTTAGGAAACAGATTTCAGGATGTACATTCGACTCGCCTGTAAAGCACATGAAAAGCGGCAAAACGTTGACAATGATGCCCTTGGCCAAAAAGGGCGTATGCGTTTTTTCCTGAATATATTCAGGAAATATATTCAGGAAATATATTCAGGAAATATATTCAGGAAAAAACGAATACGCCCTTTTTGGCCAACCAAGCAAGCCGGAAGGGCAAATCAGCGCTACAAAGAAGTCTCGCTTGCCCTCGGTCAAAAGGGCCATGCTGAACAAACAGTAAAAACCAGAAAAGCAGGACAGGCCATGGAGACATGCGAGCCTTGCTACGCTGATGGGCGGGATGTAAATTGCCAACAGGCAGTCTGGAGAAGTGTACGGTGTGTCCTGAAACAAGTAATAAACACAGCTTAGAGAGCATAGGGCACTTCCACTCATGGGCGTATAAATTGGGAAAACTAAAAATCAACAAGACACAGGCACCCCAAAATTTACAGCTGCTCTGTTTCCAAGAACCTCCACTTCGGTACACCTTCAATATCCCAGGAAAGAGAAAAATGGATAAACAAATGGTGGTACTTGGCACAATGGAATGTCACTCAGCCATGAAATCAATGTCATAAGGCTAGTTAGCAGGATGATGAGTGGATTTAGCGACGATGATTCTAAGTGAAATAAGTCACACAGAAAAAGACACTTATCCTAAGATATCGCTTATAGAGGGAATGTCAAAATCGCTACACTTGAACTGAATTACAAAACAGAACAGAGTCACACCTTTAGAAGACACACTATGGCTGCTTAACGGGAAAGGTGAGGTGGGGTGATGCATAAAACAAGGGTTTGAAATTAGCTCAGAGACCGCTCCATAAGCCAAATATGTAATAGACAAGGCCTACTCCCTGCTCAGTGAACTGGACTCAACACACCCTAGTCACCACACAAGAATATATCTGAGTAGTAAGAATCTGAAAACCTATGTATCGATATCTCTCTGCAAGTGAATCAAGAGGGTGTAAAGCGGCATCAACACAGCAGGGAAAAGCACCCAAGCCCGATTCTAAACATAAATTACTTTAAAAAACCCACAAAACAAAGACAGTGAAAGAGAGAGAAATTCTTACAAAATCCGTTCAGGGTCTCTGATGCAACCTGGATTGACCATATCTAGACCCACAGCTGGATGAGACATAAGGCTGCACACTCTTGGGGCTGAGAGGATTGGTGAGGTTGGGTGAGCAAACGCAGATACTTTAAAGTAATACCGCGGGGTACCCACCCCATGGGTCTCAAATCTCCAGGTACAAGGGCATCTTCCTACATCCAAACATGCATGTGAAACCCAGAAGATGGTATGCCGTGAGATCGGGAAAGGTTTCTAAAACGCACCTCATTTCTCCTCTCCTTGTGCTCGGGTTCCCCATTCCAGCCGCTTGATTCACCATCTCCCTACTTGGAGAATCAGCATCTTTAAACTCCTGTATCGTACAGGTTGCAATTTTCCTGAGGATGAACGGGAAGACGGACAACCAACGAGAGACTAGCCCTAGGTGTTGGGACAGGCGCAGGTCACTCCATTTTTCCATCAGGAAGAAGAATGAACCACAGGCTTAGCCTGCCCCCCAGAACCAAAATAGGGCCTGAAGCAATCCTGCGCTTTTGCCGCCAGCTCCCAAAAAAGCGAGTAGACAAATGGAGCTCAGGGGCACTGCAATTCACAAACGTGCAGAGTTATAAATGAGAACTCTCGTCCACAAATATATTGAGGGAAGGCAACGAAGAGGATTTGAAAGTAAGGCAGATTTTCAGGAAACAGATTTCAGGATGTAGATTCGACTCGCCTGTAAAGCACAGGAAAAGCGGCAAAACGTTGACAATGATGCCCTTGGCTAAAAAGGGCGTATGCGTTTTTCCTGAATATATTCAGGAAAAAACGCATACGCCGTTTTTGGCCAACCAAGCAAGCCGGAAGGGCAAATCAGCGCTACAAAGAAGTCTCGCTTGCCCTCGGTCAAAAGGGCCATGCTGAACAAACAGTAAAAACCAGAAAAGCAGGACAGGCCATGGAGACATGCGAGCCTTGCTACGCTGATGGGCGGGATGTAAATTGCCAACAGGCACTCTGGAGAAGAGTACGGTGTGTCCTGAAACAAGTAATAAACACAGCTTAGAGAGCATAGGGCACTCCCACTCATGGGCGTATAAATTGTGAAAACTAAAAATCAACAAGACACAGGCACCCTAAAGTTTACGGCTGCTCTGTTTCCAAGAACCTCCGCTTCGGTACACCTTCAATATCCCAGGAAAGAGAAAAGTGGATAAAGAAATGGTGGTACTTGGCACAATGGAATATCACTCAGCCATGAAATCAATGTCATAAGGCTAGTTAGCAGCATGATGAGTGGATTTAGGTACGATGATTCTAAGTGAAATAAGTCACACAGAAAAAGACACTTATCCTAAGATATCGCTTATAGAGGGAATGTCAAAATCGCTACACTTGAACTGAATTACAAAACAGAACAGAGTCACACCTTTAGAAGACACACTATGGCTGCTTAACGGGAAAGGTGAGGTGGGGTGATGCATAAAACAAGGGTTTGAAATTAGCTCAGAGACCGCTCCATAAGCCAAATATGTAATAGACAAGGCCTACTCCCTGCTCAGTGAACTGGACTCAACACACCCTAGTCACCACACAAGAATATATCTGAGTAGTAAGAATCTGAAAACCTATGTATCGATATCTCTCTGCAAGTGAATCAAGAGGGTGTAAAGCGGCATCAACACAGCAGGGAAAAGCAGCCAAGCCCGATTCTAAACATAAATTTCTTTAAAAAACCCACAAAACAAAGACAGTGAAAGAGAGAGAAATTCTTACAAAATCCGTTTAGGGTCTATGATGCAACCTGGATTGACCATATCTAGACCCACAGCTGGATGAGACATAAGGCTGGACACTCTTGAGGCTGAGAGTATTGGTGAAGTTGGGTGAACAAATGCAGATACTTTAAAGTAATACTGCGGGGTACCCACCCAATGGGTCTCAAATCTCCAGGTACAAGGGCATCTTCCTACATCAAAACATGCATGGGAAACCCAGAAGATGGTATGCCGTGAGATCGGGAAAAGTTTCTAAAACGCACCTCATTTCTCCTCTCCTTGTGCTCGGGTTCGCCATTCCAGCCGCTTGACTAACCATCTCCCTACTTGGAGAATCAGCACCTTTAACCTCCTGTTTCGTACAGGTTGCAGGTTGTCCTGAAGATGAACGGGAAGACGGGGAACCAACGAGAGACTAGCCCTAGGTGTTGGGACAGGCATAGGTCACTCCATTTTCCCATCAGAAAGAAGAATGAACCACAGGCTCAGCCTGCCCCCCAGAACCAAAATAGGGCCTGAAGCAATCCTGCGCTTTTGCGGCCAGCTCCCAAAAAAGCGAGGAGACAAATGGAGCTCAGGGGCACTGCAATTCACAAACGTGCAGAGTTATAAATGAGATCTCTCGTCCACAAATATATTGAGGGAAGGCAACGAAGAGGATTTGAAAGCAAGGCCGATTTGCAGGAAACAGATTTCAGGAGGTAGATTCGACTCGCATTTAAAGCACATGAAAAGTGACAAAACGTTGACAATGATGCCCTTGGCCAAAAAGGGCGTATGCGTTTTTTCCTGAATATATTCAGGAAAAAACGCATACGCCCTTTTTGGCCAACCAAGCAAGCCGGAAGGGCAAATCAGCGCTACAAAGAAGTCTCGCTTGCCCTCGGTCAAAAGGGCCATGCTGAACAAACTGTAAAAGCCAGAAAAGCAAGACAGGCCATGGAGACATGGGAGCCTTGCTACGCTGATGGGCGGGATGTAAATTGCCAACAGGCACTCTGGAGAAGAGTACGGTGTGTCCTGAAACAAGTAATAAACACAGCGTAGAGAGCATAGGGCACTTCCACTCATGGGCGTATAAATTGGGAAAACTAAAAATCAACAAGACACAGGCACCCTAAAGTTTACGGCTGCTCTGTTGCCAAGAACCTCCGCTTCGGTACACCTTCAATATCCCAGGAAAGAGAAAAATGGATAAAGAAATGGTGGTACTTGGCACAATGCAATATCACTCAGCCATGAAATCAATGTCATAAGGCTAGTTAGCAGCATGATGAGTGGATTTAGGTACGATGATTCTAAGTGAAATAACTCACACAGAAAAAGGCACTTATCCTAAGATATCGCTTATAGAGGCAATGTCAAAATCGCTACACTTGAACTGAATTACAAACAGAACAGAGTCACACCTTTAGAAGACACACTATGGCTGCTTAACGGGAAAGGTGAGGTGGGGTGATGCATAAAACAAGGGTTTGAAATTAGCTCAGACACCGCTCCATAAGCCAAATATGTAATAGACAAGGCCTACTCCCTGCTCAGTGAACTGGACTCAACACCCCCTAGTCACCGCACAAGAATATATCTGACTAGTATGAATCTGAAAACCTATGTATCGATATCTCTCTGCAAGTGAATCAAGAGGGTGTAAAGCGGCATCAACACAGCAGGGAAAAGCAGCCAAACCCCATTCTAAACATAAATTACTTTAAAAAACCCACAAAACAAAGACAGTGAAAGAGAGAGAAATTCTTACAAAATCCGTTCAGGGTCTCTGATGCAACCTGGATTGACCATATCTAGACCCACAGCTGGATGAGACATAAGGCTGGACACTCTTGGGGCTGAGAGGATTGGTGAGGTTGGGTGAGCAAACGCAGATACTTTAAAGTAAAACTGCGGGGAACACACCCCATGGGTCTCAAATCTCCTGGTACAAGGGCATCTTCCTACATCAAAACATGCATGGGAAACCCAGAAGATGGTATGCCATGAGATCGGGAAAGGTTTCTAAAACGCACCTCATTTCTCCTCTCCTTGTGCTCGGGTTCGCCATTCCAGCTGCTTGACCAACCATCTCCCTACTTGGAGAATCAGCACCTTTAACCTCCTGATTGTACAGGTTGCAATTTGTCCTGAGGATGAACGGGAAGACGCGGAAGCAACGAGAGACGAGCTCTAGGTGCTGGGACAGGCGTAGGTCACTCCATTTTCCCATCAGGAAGAAGAATGAACCACAGGCTCAGCCTGCCCCCCAGAACCAAAATAGGGCCTGAAGCAATCCTGCGCTTTTGCGGCCAGCTCCCAAAAAAGCGAGGAGACAAATGGAGCTCAGGGGCACTGCAATTCACAAACGTGCAGAGTTATAAATGAGAACTCTCGTCCACAAATATATTGAGGGAAGGCAACGAAGAGGATTTGAAAGCAAGGCAGATTTGCAGGAAACAGATTTCAGGAGATAGATTCGACTCGCCTTTAAAGCACATGAAAAGCGGCAAAACGTTGACAATGATGCCCTTGGCCAAAAAGGGCGTATGCGTTTTTTCCTGAATATATTCAGGAAAAAACGCATACGCCCTTTTTGGCCAACCAAGCAAGCCGGAAGGGCAAATCAGCGCTACAAAGAAGTCTCGCTTGCCCTTGGTCAAAAGGGCCATGCTGAAGAAAGTGTAAAAACCAGAAAAGCAGGACAGGCCATGGAGACATGGGAGCCTTGCTACGCTGATGGGCGGGATGTAAATTGCCAACAGGCACTCTGGAGAAGTGTACGGTGTGTCCTGAAACAAGTAATAAACACAGCGTAGAGAGCATAGGGCACTTCCACTCATGGGCGTATAAATTGGGAAAACTAAAAATCAACAAGACACAGGCACCCCAAACTTTACGGCTGTTCTGTTGCCAAGAACCTCCGCTTCGGTACACCTTCAATATCCCAGGAAAGAGAAAAATGGATAAAGAAATGGTGGTACTTGGCACAATGGAATATCACTCAGCCATGAAATCAATGTCATAAGGCTAGTTAGCAGCATGATGAGTGGATTTAGGTACGATGATTCTAAGTGAAATAAGTCACACAGAAAAAGGCACTTATCCTAAGATATCGCTTATAGAGGGAATGTCAAAATCGCTACACTTGAACTGAATTACAAAACAGAACAGAGGCACACCTTTAGAAGACACACTATGGCTGCTTAACGGGAAAGGTGAGGTGGGGTGATGCATAAAACAAGGGTTTGAAATTAGCTCAGAGACCGCTCCATAAGCCAAATATGTAATAGACAAGGCCTACTCCCTGCTCAGTTAACTGGACTCAACACCCCCTAGTCACCGCACAAGAATATATCTGACTAGTATGAAATTGAAAACCTGTGTATTGATATCTCTCTGCAAGTGAATCAAGAGGGTGTAAAGCGGCATAAACGCAGCAGGGAAAAGCAGCCAAACCGCATTCTAAACATACATTACTTTAAAAAACCCACAAAGCAAAGACAGTGAAAGAGAGAGAAATTCTTACAAAATCCGTTCAGGGTCTCTGATGCAACCTGGATTGACCATATCTAGACCCACAGCTGGATGAGACATAAGGCTGGACACTCTTGGGGCTGAGAGGATTGGTGAGGTTGGGTGAGCAAACGCAGATACTTTAAAGTAATACCGCGGGGTACCCACCCCATGGGTCTCAAATCTCCAGGTACAAGGGCATCTTCCTACATCCAAACATGCATGTGAAACCCAGAAGATGGTATGCCGTGAGATCGGGAAAGGTTTCTAAAACGCACCTCATTTCTCCTCTCCTTGTGCTCGGGTTCCCCATTCCAGCCGCTTGATTCACCATCTCCCTACTTGGAGAATCAGCATCTTCAAACTCCTGTATCGTACAGGTTGCAATTTTCCTGAGGATGAACGGGAAGACGGGCAACCAACGAGAGACTAGCCCTAGGTGTTGGGACAGGCCCAGGTCACTCCATTTTTCCATCAGGAAGAAGAATGAACCACAGGCTCAGCCTGCCCCCCAGAACCAAAATAGGGCCTGAAGCAATGCTGCGCTTTTGCGGCCAGCTCCCAAAAAAGCGAGGAGACAAATGGAGCTCAGGGGCACTGCAATTCACAAACGTGCAGAGTTATAAATGAGAACTCTCGTCCACAAATATATTGAGGGAAGACAACGAAGAGGATTTGAAAGTAAGGCAGATTTTTAGGAAACAGATTTCAGGATGTAGATTCGACTCGCCTGTAAAGCACATGAAAAGCGGCAAAACGTTGACAATGATGCCCTTGGCCAAAAAGGGCGTATGCGTTTTTTCCTGAATATATTCAGGAAATATATTCAGGAAATATATTCAGGAAATATATTCAGGAAAAAACGAATACGCCCTTTTTGGCCAACCAAGCAAGCCGGAAGGGCAAATCAGCGCTACAAAGAAGTCTCGCTTGCCCTCGGTCAAAAGGGCCATGCTGAACAAACAGTAAAAACCAGAAAAGCAGGACAGGCCATGGAGACATGCGAGCCTTGCTACGCTGATGGGCGGGATGTAAATTGCCAACAGGCAGTCTGGAGAAGTGTACGGTGTGTCCTGAAACAAGTAATAAACACAGCTTAGAGAGCATAGGGCACTTCCACTCATGGGCGTATAAATTGGGAAAACTAAAAATCAACAAGACACAGGCACCCCAAAATTTACAGCTGCTCTGTTTCCAAGAACCTCCACTTCGGTACACCTTCAATATCCCAGGAAAGAGAAAAATGGATAAACAAATGGTGGTACTTGGCACAATGGAATGTCACTCAGCCATGAAATCAATGTCATAAGGCTAGTTAGCAGGATGATGAGTGGATTTAGCGACGATGATTCTAAGTGAAATAAGTCACACAGAAAAAGACACTTATCCTAAGATATCGCTTATAGAGGGAATGTCAAAATCGCTACACTTGAACTGAATTACAAAACAGAACAGAGTCACACCTTTAGAAGACACACTATGGCTGCTTAACGGGAAAGGTGAGGTGGGGTGATGCATAAAACAAGGGTTTGAAATTAGCTCAGAGACCGCTCCATAAGCCAAATATGTAATAGACAAGGCCTACTCCCTGCTCAGTGAACTGGACTCAACACACCCTAGTCACCACACAAGAATATATCTGAGTAGTAAGAATCTGAAAACCTATGTATCGATATCTCTCTGCAAGTGAATCAAGAGGGTGTAAAGCGGCATCAACACAGCAGGGAAAAGCACCCAAGCCCGATTCTAAACATACATTACTTTAAAAAACCCACAAAACAAAGACAGTGAAAGAGAGAGAAATTCTTACAAAATCCGTTCAGGGTCTCTGATGCAACCTGGATTGACCATATCTAGACCCACAGCTGGATGAGACATAAGGCTGGACACTCTTGGGGCTGAGAGGATTGGTGAGGTTGGGTGAGCAAACGCAGATACTTTAAAGTAATACCGCGGGGTACCCACCCCATGGGTCTCAAATCTCCAGGTACAAGGGCATCTTCCTACATCCAAACATGCATGTGAAACCCAGAAGATGGTATGCCGTGAGATCGGGAAAGGTTTCTAAAAGGCACCTCATTTCTCCTCTCCTTGTGCTCGGGTTCCCCATTCCAGCCGCTTGATTCACCATCTCCCTATTTGGAGAATCAGCATCTTCAAACTCCTGTATCGTACAGGTTGCAATTTTCCTGAGGATGAACGGGAAGACGGGCAACCAACGAGAGACTAGCCCTAGGTGTTGGGACAGGCACAGGTCACTCCATTTTTCCATCAGGAAGAAGAATGAACCACAGGCTCAGCCTGCCCCCCAGAACCAAAATAGGGCCTGAAGCAATGCTGCGCTTTTGCGGCCAGCTCCCAAAAAAGCGAGTAGACAAATGGAGCTCAGGGGCACTGCAATTCACAAACGTGCAGAGTTATAAATGAGAACTCTCGTCCACAAATATATTGAGGGAAGGCAACGAAGAGGATTTGAAAGTAAGGCAGATTTTTAGGAAACAGATTTCAGGATGTAGATTCGACTCGCCTGTAAAGCACATGAAAAGCGGCAAAACGTTGACAATGATGCCCTTGGCCAAAAAGGGCGTATGCGTTTTTTCCTGAATATATTCAGGAAATATATTCAGGAAATATATTCAGGAAATATATTCAGGAAAAAACGAATACGCCCTTTTTGGCCAACCAAGCAAGCCGGAAGGGCAAATCAGCGCTACAAAGAAGTCTCGCTTGCCCTCGGTTAAAAGGGCCATGCTGAACAAACAGTAAAAACCAGAAAAGCAGGACAGGCCATGGAGACATGCGAGCCTTGCTACGCTGATGGGCGGGATGTAAATTGCCAACAGGCAGTCTGGAGAAGTGTACGGTGTGTCCTGAAACAAGTAATAAACACAGCTTAGAGAGCATAGGGCACTTCCACTCATGGGCGTATAAATTGGGAAAACTAAAAATCAACAAGACACAGGCACCCCAAAATTTACAGCTGCTCTGTTTCCAAGAACCTCCACTTCGGTACACCTTCAATATCCCAGGAAAGAGAAAAATGGATAAACAAATGGTGGTACTTGGCACAATGGAATGTCACTCAGCCATGAAATCAATGTCATAAGGCTAGTTAGCAGGATGATGAGTGGATTTAGCGACGATGATTCTAAGTGAAATAAGTCACACAGAAAAAGACACTTATCCTAAGATATCGCTTATAGAGGGAATGTCAAAATCGCTACACTTCAACTTAATTACAAAACAGAACAGAGTCACACCTTTAGAAGACACACTATGGCTGCTTAACGGGAAAGGTGAGGTGGGGTGATGCATAAAACAAGGGTTTGAAATTAGCTCAGAGACCGCTCCATAAGCCAAATATGTAATAGACAAGGCCTACTCCCTGCTCAGTGAACTGGACTCAACACACCCTAGTCACCACACAAGAATATATCTGAGTAGTAAGAATCTGAAAACCTATGTATCGATATCTCTCTGCAAGTGAATCAAGAGGGTGTAAAGCGGCATCAACACAGCAGGGAAAAGCACCCAAGCCCGATTCTAAACATAAATTACTTTAAAAAACCCACAAAACAAAGACAGTGAAAGAGAGAGAAATTCTTACAAAATCCGTTCAGGGTCTCTGATGCAACCTGGATTGACCATATCTAGACCCACAGCTGGATGAGACATAAGGCTGCACACTCTTGGGGCTGAGAGGATTGGTGAGGTTGGGTGAGCAAACGCAGATACTTTAAAGTAATACCGCGGGGTACCCACCCCATGGGTCTCAAATCTCCAGGTACAAGGGCATCTTCCTACATCCAAACATGCATGTGAAACCCAGAAGATGGTATGCCGTGAGATCGGGAAAGGTTTCTAAAACGCACCTCATTTCTCCTCTCCTTGTGCTCGGGTTCCCCATTCCAGCCGCTTGATTCACCATCTCCCTACTTGGAGAATCAGCATCTTTAAACTCCTGTATCGTACAGGTTGCAATTTTCCTGAGGATGAACGGGAAGACGGGCAACCAACGAGAGACTAGCCCTAGGTGTTGGGACAGGCGCAGGTCACTCCATTTTTCCATCAGGAAGAAGAATGAACCACAGGCTTAGCCTGTCCCCCAGAACCAAAATAGGGCCTGAAGCAATCCTGCGCTTTTGCCGCCAGCTCCCAAAAAAGCGAGTAGACAAATGGAGCTCAGGGGCACTGCAATTCACAAACGTGCAGAGTTATAAATGAGAACTCTCGTCCACAAATATATTGAGGGAAGGCAACGAAGAGGATTTGAAAGTAAGGCAGATTTTCAGGAAACAGATTTCAGGATGTAGATTCGACTCGCCTGTAAAGCACAGGAAATGCGGCAAAACGTTGACAATGATGCCCTTGGCCAAAAAGGGCGTATGCGTTTTTTCCTGAATATATTCAGGAAAAAACGCATACGCCGTTTTTGGCCAACCAAGCAAGCCGGAAGGGCAAATCAGCGCTACAAAGAAGTCTCGCTTGCCCTCGGTCAAAAGGGCCATGCTGAACAAACAGTAAAAACCAGAAAAGCAGGACAGGCCATGGAGACATGCGAGCCTTGCTACGCTGATGGGCGGGATGTAAATTGCCAACAGGCACTCTGGAGAAGTGTACGGTGTGTCCTGAAACAAGTAATAAACACAGCTTAGAGAGCATAGGGCACTTCCACTCATGGGCGTATAAATTGAGAAAACTAAAAATCAACAAGACACAGGCACCCCAAAATTTACAGCTGCTCTGTTTCCAAGAACCTCCACTTCGGTACACCTTCAATATCCCAGGAAAGAGAAAAATGGATAAACAAATGGTGGTACTTGGCACAATGGAATGTCACTCAGCCATGAAATCAATGTCATAAGGCTAGTTAGCAGCATGATGAGTGGATTTAGCAACGATGATTCTAAGTGAAATAAGTCACACAGAAAAAGACACTTATCCTAAGATATCGCTTATAGAGGGAATGTCAAAATCGCTACACTTGAACTGAATTACAAAACAGAACAGAGTCACACCTTTAGAAGACACACTATGGCTGCTTAACGGGAAAGGTGAGGTGGGGTGATGCATAAAACAAGGGTTTGAAATTAGCTCAGAGACCGCTCCATAAGCCAAATATGTAATAGACAAGGCCTACTCCCTGCTCAGTGAACTGGACTCAACACACCCTAGTCACCACACAAGAATATATCTGAGTAGTAAGAATCTGAAAACCTATGTATCGATATCTCTCTGCAAGTGAATCAAGAGGGTGTAAAGCGGCATCAACACAGCAGGGAAAAGCACCCAAGCCCGATTCTAAACATAAATTACTTTAAAAAACCCACAAAACAAAGACAGTGAAAGAGAGAGAAATTCTTACAAAATCCGTTCAGGGTCTCTGATGCAACGTGGATTGACCATATCTAGACCCACAGCTGGATGAGACATAAGGCTGGACACTCTTGGGGCTGAGAGGATTGGTGAGGTTGGGTGAGCAAACGCAGATACTTTAAAGTAAAACTGCGGGGAACACACCCCATGGGTCTCAAATCTCCAGGTACAAGGGCATCTTCCTACATCAAAACATGCATGGGAAACCCAGAAGATGGTATGCCATGAGATCGGGAAAGGTTTCTAAAACGCACCTCATTTCTCCTCTCCTTGGGCTCGGGTTCGCCATTCCAGCTGCTTGACCAACCATCTCCCTACTTGGAGAATCACCACCTTTAACCTCCTGATTGTACAGTTTGCAATTTCTCCTGAGGATGAACGGGAAGACGCGGAACCAACGAGAGACAAGCCCTAAGTGTTGGGACAGGCGTAGGTCACTCCATTTTCCCATCAGGAAGAAGAATGAACCACAGGCTCAGCCTGCCCCCCAGAACCAAAATAGGGCCTGAAGCAATCCTGCGCTTTTGCGGCCAGCTCCCAAAAAAGCGAGGAGACAAATGGAGCTCAGGGGCACTACAATTCACAAACGTGCAGAGTTATAAATGAGAACTCTCGTCCACAAATATATTGAGGGAAGGCAACGAAGAGGATTTGAAAGCAAGGCAGATTTGCAGGAAACAGATTTCAGGAGGTAGATTCGACTCGCCTTTAAAGCACATGAAAAGCGGCAAAACGTTGACAATGATGCCCTTGGCCAAAAAGGGCGTATGCGTTTTTTCCTGAATATATTCAGGAAAAAACGCATACGCCCTTTTTGGCCAACCAAGCAAGCCGGAAGGGCAAATCAGCGCTACAAAGAAGTCTCGCTTGCCCTCGGTCAAAAGAGCCATGCTGAACAAAGTGTAAAAACCAGAAAAGCAGGACAGGCCATGGAGACATGGGAGCCTTGCTACGCTGATGGGCGGGATGTAAATTGCCAACAGGCACTCTGGAGAAGAGTACGGTGTGTCCTGAAATAAGTAATAAACACAGTGTAGAGATCATAGGGCACTTCCACTCATGGGCGTATAAATTGGGAAAACTAAAAATCAACAAGACACAGGCACCCCAAACTTTACGGCTGCTCTGTTGCCAAGAACCTCCGCTTCGGTACACCTTCAATATCCCAGGAAAGAGAAAAATGGATAAAGAAATGGTGGTACTTGGCACAATGGAATATCACTCAGCCATGAAATCAATGTCATAAGGCTAGTTAGCAGCATGATGAGTGGATTTAGGTACGATGATTCTAAGTGAAATAAGTCACACAGAAAAAGGCACTTTTCCTAAGATATCGCTTATAGAGGGAATGTCAAAATCGCTAAACTTGAACTGAATTACAAAACAGAACAGAGGCACACCTTTAGAAGACACACTATGGCTGCTTAACCGGAAAGGTGAGGTGGGGTGATGCATAAAACAAGGGTTTGAAATTAGCTCAGACACCGCTCCATAAGCCAAATATGTAATAGACAAGGCCTACTCCCTGCTCAGTGAACTGGACTCAACACCCCCTAGTCACCGCACAAGATTATATCTGATTAGTATGAATCTGAAAACCTATGTATCGATATCTCTCTGCAAGTGAATCAAGAGGGTGTTAAGCGGCATAAACACAGCAGGGAAAAGCAGCCAAACCCCATTCTAAACATACATTACTTTAAAAAACCCACAAAGCAAAGACAGTGAAAGAGAGAGAAATTCTTACAAAATCCGTTCAGGGTCTCTGATGCAACCTGGATTGACCATATCTAGACACACAGCTGGATGAGACATAAGGCTGGACACTCTTGGGGCTGAGAGGATTGGTGAGGTCGGGTGAGCAAATGAAGATACTTTAAAGTAACACCGCGGGGTACCCACCCCATGGGTCTCAAATCTCCAGGTACAAGGGCATCTTCCTACATCAAAACATGCATGGGAAACCCAGAAGATGGTATGCCATGAGATCGGGAAAGGTTTCTAAAACGCACCTCATTTCTCCTCTCCTTGTGCTCGGGTTCGCCATTCCAGCCACTTGACTAACCATCTCCCTAATTGGAGAATCAGCACCTTTAACCTCCTATTTCGTCCCAGGTTGCAATTTGTCCTGAGGATGAAGGGGAAGACGGGGAAACAATGAGAGACTAGCCCTAGGTTTTGGGACAGGCACAGATCACTCCATTTTCCCATCAGGAAGAAGAATGAACCACAGGCTCAGCCTGCCCCCCAGAACCAAAATAGGGCCTGAAGCAATCCTGCGCTTTTGCGGCCAGCTCCCAAAAAAGCGAGGAGACAAATGGAGCTCAGGGGCACTGCAATTCACAAACGTGCAGAGTTATCAATGAGAACTCTCGTCCACAAATATATTGAGGGAAGGCAACGAAGAGGATTTGAAAGCAAGGCAGATTTTCAGGAAACAGATTTCAGGATGTAGATTCGACTCGCCTGTAAAGCACATGAAAAGCGGCAAAACGTTGACAATGAGGCCCTTGGCCAAAAAGGGCGTATGCGTTTTTTCCTGAAATATAATCTCAGAAGATAGAAAACGCATACGCCCTTTTTGGCCAACCAAGCAAGCCGGAAGGGCAAATCAGCGCTACAAAGAAGTCTCGCTTTCCCTCGGTCAAAAGGGCCATGCTGAACAAAGTGTAAAAACCAGAAAAGCAGGACAGGCCATGGAGACATGGGAGCCTTGCTACGCTGCATGGGCGGATGTAAATTGCCAACAGGCACTCTGGAGAAGTGTACGGTATGTCCTGAAACAAGTAATAAACACAGCGTAGAGAGCATAGGGCACTTCCACTCATGGGCGTATAAATTGGGAAAACTAAAAATCAACAAGACACAGGCACCCCAAACTTTACGGCTGCTCTGTTTCCAAGAACCTCCACTTCGGTACACCTTCAATATCCCAGGAAAGAGAAAAATGGATAAACAAATGGTGGTACTTGGCACAATGGAATATCACTCAGCCATGAAATCAATGTCATAAGGCTAGTTAGCAGCATGATGAGTGGATTTAGGTACGATGATTCTAAGTGAAATAAGTCACACAGAAAAAGGCACCTATCCTAAGATATCGCTTATAGAGGGAATGTCAAATCGCTACACTTGAACTGAATTACAAAACAGAACAGAGGCACACCCTTTAGAAGACACACTATGGCTGCTTAACCGGAAAGGTGAGGTGGGGTGATGCATAAAACAAGGGTTTGAAATTAGCTCAGAGACCGCTCCATAAGCCAAATATGTAATAGACAAGGCCTACTCCCTGCTCAGTGAACTGGACTCAACACACCCTAGTCACCCACACAAGAATATATCTGAGTAGTAAGAATCTGAAAACCTATGTATCGATATCTCTTCTGCAAGTGAATCAAGAGGGTGTAAAGCGGCATCAACACAGCAGGGAAAAGCAGCCAAGCCCGATTCTAAACATACATTACTTTAAAAAACCCACAAAGCGAAGACAGTGAAAGAGAGAGAAATTCTTACAAAATCCGTTCAGGGTCTATGATGCAACCTGGATTGACCATATCTAGACCCACAGCTGGATGAGACATTAGGCTGGACACTCTTGCGGCTGAGAGGATTGGTGAGGTTGGGTGAGCAAATGCAGATACTTTAAAGTAATACTGCGGGGTACCCACCCCATGGGTCTCAAATCTCCAGGTACAAGGGCATCTTCCTACATCAAAACACGCATGGGAAACCCAGAAGATGGTATGCCGTGAGATCGGGAATAGTTTCTAAAACGCACCTCATTTCTCCTCTCCTTGTGCTCGGGTTCGCCATTCCAGCCGCTTGACTAACCATCTCCCTACTTGGAGAATCAGCACCTTTAACCTCCTGTTTCGTACAGGTTGCAGTTTGTCCTGAAGATGAACGGGAAGACGGGGAACCAACGAGAGACTAGCCCTAGGTGTTGGGACAGGCACAGGTCACTCCATTTTCCCATCAGGAAGAAGAATGAACCACAGGCTCAGCTGCCCCCCAGAACCAAAATAGGGCCTGAAGCAATCCTGCGCTTTTGCGGCCAGCTCCCAAAAAAGCGAGGAGACAAATGGAGCTCAGGGGCACTGCAATTCACAAACGTGCAGAGTTATAAATGAGAACTCTCGTCCACAAATATATTGAGGGAAGGCAACGAAGAGGATTTGAAAGCAAGGCAGATTTGCAGGAACAGATTTCAGGAGGTAGATTCGACTCGCCTTTAAAGCACATGAAAAGTGACAAAACGTTGACAATGATGCCCTTGGCCAAAAAGGGCGTATGCGTTTTTTCCTGAATATATTCAGGAAAAAACGCATACGCCCTTTTTGGCCAACCAAGCAAGCCGGAAGGGCAAATCAGCGCTACAAAGAAGTCTCGCTTGCCCTCGGTCAAAAGGGCCATGCTGAACAAAGTGTAAAAACCAGAAAAGCAGGACAGGCCATGGAGACATGGGAGCCTTGCTACGCTGATGGGCGGGATGTAAATTGCCAACAGGCACTCTGGAGAAGAGTACGGTGTGTCCTGAAACAAGTAATAAACACAGCGTAGAGAGCATAGGGCACTTTCACTCATGGGCGTATAAATTGGGAAAACTAAAAATCAACAAGACACAGGCACCCTAAAGTTTACGGCTGCTCTGTTGCCAAGAACCTCCGCTTCGGTACACCTTCAATATCCCAGGAAAGAGAAAAATGGATAAAGAAATGGTGGTACTTGGCACAATGCAATATCACTCAGCCATGAAATCAATGTCATAAGGCTAGTTAGCAGCATGATGAGTGGATTTAGGTACGATGATTCTAAGTGAAATAAATCACACAGAAAAAAGGCACTTATCCTAAGATATCGCTTATAGAGCAGAGGGAATGTCAAAATCGCTACACTTGAACTGAATTACAAACAGAACAGAGTCACACCTTTAGAAGACACACTATGGCTGCTTAACGGGAAAGGTGAGGTGGGGTGATGCATAAAACAAGGGTTTGAAATTAGCTCAGACACCGCTCCATAAGCCAAATATGTAATAGACAAGGCCTACTCCCTGCTCAGTGAACTGGACTCAACACCCCCTAGTCACCGCACAAGAATATATATGACTAGTATGAATCTGAAAACCTATGTATCGATATCTCTCTGCAAGTGAATCAAGAGGGTGTAAAGCGGCATAAACACAGCAGGGAAAAGCAGCCAAACCCCATTCTAAACATACATTACTTTAAAAAACTCACAAAGCAAAGACAGTGAAAGAGAGAGAAATTCTTACAAAATCCGTTCAGGGTCTCTGATGCAACCTGGATTGACCATATCTAGACCCACAGCTGGATGAGACATAAGGCTGGACACTCTTGGGGCTGAGAGGATTGGTGAGGTCGGGTGAGCAAATGCAGATACTTTAAAGTAACACCGCGGGGTACCCACCCCATGGGTCTCAAATCTCCAGGTACAAGGGAATCTTCCTACATCAAAACATGCATGGGAAACCCAGAAGATGGTATGCCGTGAGATCGGGAAAGTTTCTAAAACGCACCTCATTTCTCCCCTCCTTGTGCTCGGGTTCGCCATTCCAGCCACTTGACTAACCATCTCCCTAATTGGAGAATCAGCACCTTTAACCTCCTCTTTCGTCCAGGTTGCAATTTGTCCTGAGGATGAAGGGGAAGACGGGGAAACAACGAGAGACTAGCCCTAGGTGTTGGGACAGGCACAGGTCACTCCATTTTCCCATCAGGAAGAAGAATGAACCACAGGCTCACCCTGCCCCCCAGAACCAAAATAGGGCCTGAAGCAATCCTGCGCTTTTGCGGCCAGCTCCCAAAAAAGCGAGGAGACAAATGGAGCTCAGGGGCACTGCAATTCACAAACGTGCAGAGTTATAAATGAGAACTCTCATCCACAAATATATTGAGGGAAGGCAACGAAGAGGATTTGAAAGCAAGGCAGATTTGCAGGAAACAGATTTCAGGAGGTAGATTCGACTCGCCTTTAAAGCACATGAAAAGCGGCAAAAGGTTGACAATTAGGCCCTTGGCCAAAAAGGGCGTATGCGTTTTTTCTGAATATATTCAGGAAAAAACGCATACGCCCTTTTTGGCCAACCAAGCAAGCCGGAAGGGCAAATCACCGCTACAAAGAAGTCTCGCTTTCCCTCGGTCAAAAGGGCCATGCTGAAGAAAGTGTAAAAACCAGAAAAGCAGGACAGGCCATGGAGACATGGGAGCCTTGCTACGCTGATGGGCGGGATGTAAATTGCCAACAGGCACACTGGAGAAGTGTACGGTGTGTCCTGAAACAAGTAATAAACACAGCGTAGAGAGCATAGGGCACTTCCACTCATGGGCGTATAAATTGGGAAAACTAAAAATCAACAAGACACCGGCACCCCAAACTTTACGGCTGTTCTGTTGCCAAGAACCTCCGCTTCGGTACACCTTCAATATCCCAGGAAAGAGAAAAATGGATAAACAAATGGTGGTACTTGTCACAATGGAATATCACTCAGCCATGAAATCAATGTCATAAGGCTAGTTAGCAGCATGATGAGTGGATTTAGATACGATGATTCTAAGTGAAATAAGTCACACAGAAAAAGGCACTTATCCTAAGATATCGCTTATAGAGGGAATGTCAAAATCGCTACACTTGAAGTGAATTACAAAACAGAACAGAGGCACACCTTTAGAAGACACACTATGGCTGCTTAACCGGAAAGGTGAGGTGGGGTGATGCATAAAACAAGGGTTTGAAATTAGCTCAGAGACCGCTCCATAAGCCAAATATGTAATAGACAAGGCCTACTCCCTGCTCAGTGAACTGGACTCAACACCCCCTAGTCACCGCACAAGAATATATCTGACTAGTATGAATCTGAAAACCTGTGTATTGATATCTCTCTGCAAGTGAATCAAGAGGGTGTAAAGCGGCATAAACGCAGCAGGGAAAAGCAGCCAAACCCCATTCTAAACATACATTACTTTAAAAAACCCACAAAGCAAAGACAGTGAAAGAGAGAGAAATTCTTACAAAATCCGTTCAGGGTCTCTGATGCAACCTGGATTGACCATATCTAGACCCACAGCTGGATGAGACATAAGGCTGGACACTCTTGGGGCTGAGAGGATTGGTGAGGTTGGGTGAGCAAACGCAGATACTTTAAAGTAATACCGCGGGGTACCCACCCCATGGGTCTCAAATCTCCAGGTACAAGGGCATCTTCCTACATCCAAACATGCATGTGAAACCCAGAAGATGGTATGCCGTGAGATCGGGAAAGGTTTCTAAAACGCACCTCATTTCTCCTCTCCTTGTGCTCGGGTTCCCCATTCCAGCCGCTTGATTCACCATCTCCCTACGTGGAGAATCAGCATCTTTAAACTCCTGTATCGTACAGGTTGCAATTTTCCTGAGGATGAACGGGAAGACGGGCAACCAACGAGAGACTAGCCCTAGGTGTTGGGACAGGCACAGGTCACTCCATTTTTCCATCAGGAAGAAGAATGAACCACAGGCTCAGCCTGCCCCCCAGAACCAAAATAGGGCCTGAAGCAATCCTGCGCTTTTGCGGCCAGCTCCCAAAAAAGCGAGTAGACAAATGGAGCTCAGGGGCACTGCAATTCACAAACGTGCAGAGTTATAAATGAGAACTCTCGTCCACAAATATATTGAGGGAAGGCAACGAAGAGGATTTGAAAGTAAGGCAGATTTTCAGGAAATAGATTTCAGGATGTAGATTCGACTCGCCTGTAAAGCACATGAAAAGCGGCAAAACGTTGACAATGATGCCCTTGGCCAAAAAGGGCGTATGCGTTTTTTCCTGAATATATTCAGGAAAAAACGCATACGCCCTTTTTGGCCAACCAAGCAAGCCGGAAGGGCAAATCAGCGCTACAAAGAAGTCTCGCTTGCCCTCGGTCAAAAGGGCCATGCTGAAAAAAGTGTAAAAACCAGAAAAGCAGGACAGGCCATGGAGACATGGGAGCCTTGCTACGCTGATGGGCGGGATGTAAATTGCCAACAGGCACTCTGGAGAAGTGTACGGTGTGTCCTGAAACAAGTAATAAACACAGCGTAGAGAGCATAGGGCACTTCCACTCATGGGCGTATAAATTGGGAAAACTAAAAATCAACAAGACACAGGCACCCCAAAATTTACAGCTGCTCTGTTTCCAAGAACCTCCACTTCGGTACACCTTCAATATCCCAGGAAAGAGAAAAATGGATAAACAAATGGTGGTAATTGGCACAATGGAATGTCACTCAGCCATGAAATCAATGTCATAAGGCTAGTTAGCAGCATGATGAGTGGATTTAGCGACGATGATTCTAAGTGAAATAAGTCACACAGAAAAAGACACTTATCCTAAGATATCGCTTATAGAGGGAATGTCAAAATCGCTACACTTCAACTTAATTACAAAACAGAACAGAGTCACACCTTTAGAAGACACACTATGGCTGCTTAACGGGAAAGGTGAGGTGGGGTGATGCATAAAACAAGGGTGTGAAATTAGCTCAGAGACCGCTCCATAAGCCAAATATGTAATAGACAAGGCCTACTCCCTGCTCACTGAACTGGACTCAACACACCCTAGTCACCACACAAGAATATATCTGAGTAGTAAGAATCTGAAAACCTATGTATCGATATCTCTCTGCAAGTGAATCAAGAGGGTGTAAAGCGGCATCAACACAGCAGGGAAAAGCACCCAAGCCCGATTCTAAACATAAATTACTTTAAAAAACCCACAAAACAAAGACAGTGAAAGAGAGAGAAATTCTTACAAAATCCGTTCAGGGTCTCTGATGCAACCTGGATTGACCATATCTAGACCCACAGCTGGATGAGACATAAGGCTGGACACTCTAGGGGCTGAGAGGATTGGTGAGGTTGGGTGAGCAAACGCAGATACTTTAAAGTAAAACTGCGGGGAACACACCCCATGGGTCTCAATTCTCCAGGTACAACGGCATCTTCCTACATCAAAACATGCATGGGAAACCCAGAAGATGGTATGCCATGAGATCGGGAAAGGTTTCTAAAACGCACCTCATTTCTCCTCTCCTTGGGCTCAGGTTCGCCATTCCAGCTGCTTGACCAACCATCTCCCTACGTGGAGAATCAGCACCTTTAACCTCCTGATTGTACAGGTTGCAATTTGTCCTGAGGATGAACGGGAAGACGCGGAACCAACGAGAGACGAGCCCTAGGTGTTGGGACAGGCGTAGGTCACTCCATTTTCCCATCAGGAAGAAGAATGAACCACAGGCTCAGCCTGCCCCCCAGAACCAAAATAGGGCCTGAAGCAATCCTGCGCTTTTGCGGCCAGCTCCCAAAAAAGCGAGGAGACAAATGGAGCTCAGGGGCACTGCAATTCACAAACGTGCAGAGTTATAAATGAGAACTCTCGTCCACAAATATATTGAGGGAAGGCAACGAAGAGGATTTGAAAGCAAGGCAGATTTGCAGGAAACAGATTTCAGGAGGTAGATTCGACTCGCCTTTAAAGCACATGAAAAGCGGCAAAACGTTGACAATGATGCCCTTGGCCAAAAAGGGCGTATGCGTTTTTTCCTGAATATATTCAGGAAAAAACGCATACGCCCTTTTTGGCCAACCAAGCAAGCCGGAAGGGCAAATCAGCGCTACAAAGAAGTCTCGCTTGCCCTCGGTCAAAAAGGCCATGCTGAACAAAGTGTAAAAACCAGAAAAGCAGGACAGGCCATGGAGACATGGGAGCCTTAGTACGCTGATGGGCGGGATGTAAATTGCCAACAGGCACTCTGGAGAAGAGTACGGTGTGTCCTGAAACAAGTAATAAACACAGTGTAGAGAGCATAGGGCACTTCCACTCATGGGCGTATAAATTGGGAAAACTAAAAATCAACAAGACACAGGCACCCCAAACTTTACGGCTGCTCTGTTGCCAGGAACCTCCGCTTCGGTACACCTTCAATATCCCAGGAAAGAGAAAAATGGATAAAGAAATGGTGGTACTTGGCACAATGCAATATCACTCAGCCATGAAATCAATGTCATAAGGCTAGTTAGCAGCATGATGAGTGGATTTAGGTACGATGATTCTAAGTGAAATAAGTCACACAGAAAAAGGCACTTATCCTAAGATATCGCTTATAGAGGGAATGTCAAAATCGCTAAACTTGAACTGAATTACAAAACAGAACAGAGGCACACCTTTAGAAGACACACTATGGCTGCTTAACCGGAAAGGTGAGGTGGGGTGATGCATAAAACAAGGGTTTGAAATTAGCTCAGACACCGCTCCATAAGCCAAATATGTACTAGACAAGGCCTACTCCCTGCTCAGTTAACTGGACTCAACACCCCCTAGTCACCGCACAAGATTATATCTGAGTAGTATGAATCTGAAAACCTATGTATCGATATCTCTCTGCAAGTGAATCAAGAGGGTGTAAAGCGGCATAAACACAGCAGGGAAAAGCAGCCAAACCCCATTCTAAACATACATTACTTTAAAAAACCCACAAAGCAAAGACAGTGAAAGAGAGAGAAATTCTTACAAAATCCGTTCAGGTTCTCTGATGCAACCTGGATTGACCATATCTAGACCCACAGCTGGATGAGACATAAGGCTGGACACTCTTGGGGCTGAGAGGATTGGTGAGGTCGGGTGAGCAAATGCAGATACTTTAAAGTAACACCGCGGGGTACCCACCCCATGGGTCTCAAATCTCCAGGTACAAGGGAATCTTCCTACATCAAAACATGCATGGGAAACCCAGAAGATGGTATGCCATGAGATCGGGAAAGGTTTCTAAAACGCACCTCATTTCTCCTCTCCTTGTGCTCGGATTCGCCATTCCAGCCACTTGACTAACCATCTCCCTAATTGGAGAATCAGCACCTTTAACCTCCTGTTTCGTCCAGGTTGCAATTTGTCCTGAGGATGAAGGGGAAGACGGGGAAACAACGAGAGACTAGCCCTAGGTGTTGGGACAGGCACAGGTCACTCCATTTTCCCATCAGGAAGAAGAATGAACCACAGGCTCAGCCTGCCCCCCAGAACCAAAATAGGGCCTGAAGCAATCCTGCGCTTTTGCGGCCAGCTCCCAAAAAAGCGAGGAGACAAATGGAGCTCAGGGGCACTGCAATTCACAAACGTGCAGAGTTATAAATGAGAACTCTCGTCCACAAATATATTGAGGGAAGGCAACGAAGAGGATTTGAAAGCAAGGCAGATTTGCAGGAAACAGATTTCAGGAGGTAGATTCAACTCGCCTTTAAAGCACATGAAAAGTGGCAAAACGTTGACAATGATGCCCTTGGCCAAAAAGGGCGTATGCGTTTTTTCCTGAATATATTCAGGAAAAAACGCATACGCCCTTTTTGGCCAACCAAGCAAGCCGGAAGGGCAAATCAGCGCTACAAAGAAGTCTCGCTTGCCCTCGGTCAAAAGGGCCATGCTGAAGAAAGTGTAAAAACCAGAAAAGCAGGACAGGCCATGGAGACAAGGGAGCCTTTCTACGCTGATGGGCGGGATGTAAATTGCCAACAGGCACTCTGGAGAAGAGTACGGTGTGTCCTGAAACAAGTAATAAACACAGCTTAAAGAGCATAGGGCACTCCCACTCATGGGCGTATAAATTGGGAAAACTAAAAATCAACAAGACACAGGCACCCCAAACTTTACGGCTGCTCTGTTTCCAAGAACCTCCACTTCGGTACACCTTCAATATCCCAGGAAAGAGAAAAATGGATAAACAAATGGTGGTACTTGGCACAATGGAATATCACTCAGCCATGAAATCAATGTCATAAGGCTAGTTAGCAGCATGATGAGTGGATTTAGGTACGATGATTCTAAGTGAAATAAGTCACACAGAAAAAGACACTTATCCTAAGATATCGCTTATAGAGGGAATGTCAAAATCGCTACACTTGAACTGAATTACAAAACAGAACAGAGTCACACCTTTAGAAGACACACTATGGCTGCTTAACGGGAAAGGTGAGGTGGGGTGATGCATAAAACAAGGGTTTGAAATTAGCTCAGAGACCGCTCCATAAGCCAAATATGTAATAGACAAGGCCTACTCCCTGCTCAGTGAACTGGACTCAACACACCCTAGTCACCACACAAGAATATATCTGAGTAGTAAGAATCTGAAAACATATGTATCGATATCTCTCTGCAAGTGAATCAAGAGGGTGTAAAGCGGCATCAACACAGCAGGGAAAAGCAGCCAAGCCCGATTCTAAACATAAATTACTTTAAAAAACCCACAAAACAAAGACAGTGAAAGAGAGAGAAATTCTTACAAAATCCGTTCAGGGTCTCTGATGCAACCTGGATTGACCATATCTAGACCCACAGCTGAATGAGACATAAGGCTGGACACTCTTGGGGCTGAGAGTGTTGGTGAGGTTGGGTGAGCAAACGCAGATACTTTAAAGTAATACTGTGGGGAACACACCCCATGGGTCTCAAATCTCCAGGTACAAGGGCATCTTCCTATATCAAAACATGCATGGGAAACCCAGAAGATGGTATGCCATGAGATCGAGAATGGTTTCTAAAACGCACCTCATTTCTCCCCTCCTTGTGCTCGGGTTCGCCATTCCAGCCACTTGACTAACCATCTCCCTAATTGGAGAATCAGCACCTTTAACTTCCTATTTCGTCCAGGTTGCAATTTGTCCTGAGGATGAAGGGGAAGACGGGGAAACAACGAGAGACTAGCCCTAGGTGTTGGGACAGGCACAGGTCACTCCATTTTCCCATCAGGAAGAAGAATGAACCACAGGCTCAGCCTGCCCCCCAGAACCAAAATAGGGCCTGAAGCAATCCTGCGCTTTTGCGGCCAGCTCCCAAAAAAGCGAGGAGACAAATGGAGCTCAGGGGCACTGCAATTCACAAACGTGCAGAGTTATAAATGAGAACTCTCGTCCACAAATATATTGAGGGAAGGCAACGAAGAGGATTTGAAAGCAAGGCAGATTTTCAGGAAACAGATTTCACGATGTAGATTCGACTCGCCTGTAAAGCACATGAAAAGCGGCAAAACGTTGGCAATGAGGCCCTTGGCCAAAAAGGGCGTATGCGTTTTTTACTGAATATATTCAGGAAAAAACGCATACGCCCTTTTTGGCCAACCAAGCAAGCCGGAAGGGCAAATCAGCGCTACAAAGAAGTCTCGCTTTCCCTCGGTCAAAAGGGCCATGCTGAACAAAGTGTAAAAACCAGAAAAGCAGGACAGGCCATGGAGACATGGGAGCCTTGCTACGCTGATGGGCGGGATGTAAATTGCCAACAGGCACTCTGGAGAAGTGTACGGTGTGTCCTGAAACAAGTAATAAACACAGCGTAGAGAGCATAGGGCACTTCCACTCATGGGCGTATAAATTGGGAAAACTAAAAATCAACAAGACACAGGCACCCCAAACTTTACGGCTGCTCTGTTTCCAAGAACCTCCATTTCGGTACACCTTCAATATTCCAGGAAAGAGAAAAATGGATAAACAAATGGTGGTACTTGGCACAATGGAATATCACTCAGCCATGAAATCAATGTCATAAGGCTAGTTAGCAGCATGATGATTGGATTTAGGTACGATGATTCTAAGTGAAATAAGTCACACAGAAAAATGCACTTATCCTAAGATATCGCTTATAGAGGGAATGTCAAAATCGCTACACTTGAACTGAATTACAAAACTGAACAGAGGCACACCTTTAGAAGACACACTATGGCTGCTTAACCGGAAAGGTGAGGTGGGGTGATGCATAAAACAAGGGTTTGAAATTAGCTCAGAGACCGCTCCATAAGCCAAATATGTAATAGACAAGGCCTACTCCCTGCTCAGTGAACTGGACTGAACACACCCTAGTCAACACACAAGAATATATCTGACTAGTAAGAATCTGAAAACCTATGTATCGATATCTCTCTGCAAGTGAATCAAGAGGGTTTAAAGCGGCATCAACACAGCAGGGAAAAGCAGCCAAGCCCGATTCTAAACATAAATTACTTTAAAAAACCCACAAAACAAAGACAGTGAAAGAGAGACAAATTCTTACAAAATCCGTTCAGGGTCTCTGATGCAACCTGGATTGACCATATCTAGACCAACAGCTGGATGAGACATAAGGCTGGACACTCTTGCGGCTGAGAGGATTGGTGAGGTTGGGTGAGCAAACGCAGATACTTTAAAGTAATACTGCGTGGTACCCACCCCATGGGTCTCAAATCTCCAGGTACAAGGGAATCTTCCTACATCAAAACATGCATGGGAAACCCAGAAGATGGTATGCCGTGAGATCGGGAAAAGTTTCTAAAACGCACCTCATTTCTCCTCTCCTTGTGCTCGGGTTCGCCATTCCAGCCGCTTGACTAACCATCTCCCTACTTGGAGAATCAGCACCTTTAACCTCCTGTTTCGTACAGGTTGCAGTTTGTCCTGAAGATGAACGGGAAGACGGGGAACCAACTAGAGACTAGCCCTAGGTGTTGGGACAGGCACAGGTCACTCCATTTTCCCATCAGGAAGAAGAATGAACCACAGGCTCAGCCTGCCCCCCAGAACCAAAATAGGGCCTGAAGCAATCCTGCGCTTTTGCGGCCAGCTCCCAAAAAAGCGAGGAGACAAATGGAGCTCAGGGGCACTGCAATTCACAAACGTGCAGAGTTATAAATGAGAACTCTCGTCCACAAATATATTGAGGGAAGGCAACGAAGAGGATTTGAAAGCAAGGCAGATTTGCAGGAAACAGATTTCAGGAGGTAGATTCGACTCGCCTTTAAAGCACATGAAAAGTGACAAAACGTTGACAATGATGCCCTTGGCCAAAAAGGGCGTATGCGTTTTTTCCTGAATATATTCAGGAAAAAACGCATACGCCCTTTTTGGCCAACCAAGCAAGCCGGAAGGGCAAATCAGCGCTACAAAGAAGTCTCGCTTGCCCTCGGTCAAAAGGGCCATGCTGAACAAAGTGTAAAAACCAGAAAAGCAGGACAGGCCATGGAGACATGGGAGCCTTGCTACGCTGATGGGCGGGATGTAAATTGCCAACAGGCACTCTGGAGAAGAGTACGGTGTGTCCTGAAACAAGTAATAAACACAGCGTAGAGAGCATAGGGCAATTCCACTCATGGGCGTATAAATTGGGAAAACTAAAAATCAACAAGACACAGGCACCCTAAAGTTTACGGCTGCTCTGTTGCCAAGAACCTCCGCTTCGGTACACCTTCAATATCCCAGGAAAGAGAAAAATGGATAAAGAAATGGTGGTACTTGGCACAATGGAATATCACTCAGCCATGAAATCAATGTCATAAGGCTAGTTAGCAGCATGATGAGTGGATTTAGGTACGATGATTCTAAGTGAAATAAGTCAAACAGAAAAAGGCACTTATCCTAAGATATCGCTTATAGAGGGAATGTCAAAATCGCTACACTTGAACTGAATTACAAACAGAACAGAGGCACACCTTTAGAAGACACACTATGGCTGCTTAACGGGAAAGGTGAGGTGGGGTGATGCATAAAACAAGGGTTTGAAATTAGCTCAGACACCACTCCATAAGCCAAATATGTACTAGACAAGGCCTACTCCCTGCTCAGTGAACTGGACTCAACACCCCCTAGTCACCGCACAAGAATATATCTGACTAGTATGAATCTAAAAACCTATGTATCGATATCTCTCTGCAAGTGAACCAAGAGGGTGTAAAGCGGCATAAACACAGCAGGGAAAAGCAGCCAAACCCCATTCTAAACATACATTACTTTAAAAAACCCACAAAGCAAAGACAGTGAAAGAGAGAGAAATTCTGACAAAATCCGTTCAGGGTCTCTGATGCAACCTGGATTGACCATATCTAGACCCACAGCTGGATGAGACATAAGGCTGGACACTCTTGGGGCTGAGAGGATTGGTGAGGTCGGGTGAGCAAATGCAGATACTTTAAAGTAACACCGCGGGGTACCCACCACATGGGTCTCAAATCTCCAGGTACAAGGGAAACTTCCTACATCAAAACATGCATGGGAAACCCAGAAGATGGTATGCCATGAGATCGGGAAACGTTTCTAAAACGCACCTCATTTCTCCTCTCCTTGTGCACAAGTTCGCCATTGCAGCCACTTGACTACCATCTCCCTAATTGGAGAATCAGCACCTTTAACCTCCTGTTTCGTCCAGGTTGCAATTTGTCCTGAGGATGAAGGGGAAGACGGGGAAACAACGAGAGACTAGCCCTAGGTGTTGGGACAGGCACAGGTCACTCCATTTTCCCATCAGGAAGAAGAATGAACCACAGGCTCAGCCTGGCCCCCAGAACCAAAATAGGGCCTGAAGCAATCCTGCGCTTTTGCGGCCAGCTCCCAAAAAAGCGAAGAGACAAATGGAGCTCAGGGGCACTGCAATTCACAAACGTGCAGAGTTATAAATGAGAACTCTCGTCCACAAATATATTGAGGGAAGGCAACGAAGAGGATTTGAAAGCAAGGCAGATTTGCAGGAAACAGATTTCAGGAGGTAGATTCGACTCGCCTTTAAAGCACATGAAAAGCGGCAAAACGTTGACAATGAGGCCCTTGTCCAAAAAGGGCGTATGCGTTTTTTCCTGAATATATTCAGGAAAAAACGCATACGCCCTTTTTGGCCAACCAAGCAAGCCGGAAGGGCAAATCAGCGCTACAAAGAAGTCTCGCTTTCCCTAGGTCAAAAGGGCCATGCTGAAGAAAGTGTAAAAACCAGAAAAGCAGGACAGGCCATGGAGACATGGGAGCCTTGCTACGCTGATGGGCGGGATGTAAATTGCCAACAGGCACTCTGGAGATGAGTACGGTGTGTCCTGAAACAAGTAATAAACACAGCGTTGAGAGCATAGGGCACTTCCACTCATGGGCGTATAAATTGGGAAAACTAAAAATCAACAAGACACAGGCACCCTAAACTTTACGGCTGTTCTGTTGCCAAGAACCTCCGCTTCGGTACACCTTCAATATCCCAGGAAAGAGAAAAATGGATAAACAAATGGTGGTACTTGGCACAATGGAATATCACTCAGCCATGAAATCAATGTCATAAGGCTAGTTAGCAGCATGATGAGTGGATTTAGGTACGATGATTCTAAGTGAAATAAGTCACACAGAAAAAGACACTTATCCTACGATATTGCTTATAGAGGGAATGTCAAAATCGCTACACTTGAACTGAATTACAAAACAGAACAGAGGCACACCTTTAGAAGACACACTATGGCTGCTTAACCGGAAAGGTGAGGTGGGGTGATGCATAAAACAAGGGTTTGAAATTAGCTCAGAGACCGCTCCATATGCCAAATATGTAATAGACAAGGCCTACTCCCTGCTCAGTGAACTGGACTCAACACCCCCTAGTCACCGCACAAGAATATATCTGACTAGTATGAATCTGAAAACCTGTGTATTGATATCTCTCTGCAAGTGAATCAAGAGGGTGTAAAGCGGCATAAACGCAGCAGGGAAAAGCAGCCAAACCCCATTCTAAACATACATTACTTTAAAAAAGCCACAAAGCAAAGACAGTGAAAGAGAGAGAAATTCCTACAAAATCCGTTCAGGGTCTCTGATGCAACCTGGATTGACCATATCTAGACCCACAGCTGGATGAGACATAAGGCTGGACACTCTTGGGGCTGAGAGGATTGGTAAGGTTGGGTGAGCAAACGCAGATCCTTTAAAGTAATACCGCGGGGTACCCACCCCATGGGTCTCAAATCTCCAGGTACAAGGGCATCTTCCTACATCCAAACATGCATGTGAAACCCAGAAGATGGTATGCTGTGAGATCGGGAAAGGTTTCTAAAACGCACCTCATTTCTCCTCTCCTTGTGCTCGGGTTCCCCATTCCAGCCGCTTGATTCACCATCTCCCTACTTGGAGAATCAGCATCTTTAAACTCCTGTATCGTACAGGTTGCAATTTTCCTGAGGATGAACGGGAAGACGGGCAACCAACGAGAGACTAGCCCTAGGTGTTGGGACAGGCACAGGTCACTCCATTTTTCCATTAGGAAGAAGAATGAACCACAGGCTCAGCCTGCCCCCCAGAACCAAAATAGGGCCTGAAGCAATCCTGCGCTTTTGCGGCCAGCTCCCAAAAAAGCGAGGAGACAAATGGAGCTCAGGGGCACTGCAATTCACAAACGTGCAGAGTTATCAATGAGAACTCTCGTCCACAAATATATTGAGGGAAGGCAACGAAGAGGATTTGAAAGCAAGGCAGATTTTCAGGAAACAGATTTCAGGAGGTAGATTAGACTCGCCTGTAAAGCACATGAAAAGTGGCAAAACGTTGACAATGATGCCCTTGGCCAAAAAGGGCGTATGCGTTTTTTCCTGAATATATTCAGGAAAAAACGCATACGCCCTTTTTGGCCAACCAAGCAAGCTGGAAGGGCAAATCAGTGCTACAAAGAAGTCTCAATTGCCCTCGGTCAAAAGGGCCATGCTGAAAAAAGTGTAAAAACCAGAAAATCAGGACAGGCCATGGAGACATGCGAGCCTTGCTACGCTGATGGGCGGGATGTAAATTGCCAACAGGCACTCTGGAGAAGTGTACGGTGTGTCCTGAAACAAGTAATAAACACAGCTTAGAGAGCATAGGGCACTTCCACTCATGGGCGTATAAATTGGGAAAACTAAAAATCAACAAGACACAGGCACCCCAAAATTTACAGCTGCTCTGTTTCCAAGAACCTCCACTTCGGTACACCTTCAATATCCCAGGAAAGAGAAAAATGGATAAACAAATGGTGGTACTTGGCACAATGGAATGTCACTCAGCCATGAAATCAATGTCATAAGGCTAGTTAGCAGCATGATGAGTGGATTTAGCGACGATGATTCTAAGTGAAATAAGTCACACAGAAAAAGACACTTATCCTAAGATATCGCTTATAGAGGGAATGTCAAAATCGCTAAACTTGAACTGAATTACAAAACAGAACAGAGGCACACCTTTAGAAGACACACTATGGCTGCTTAACCGGAAAGGTGAGGTGGGGTGATGCATAAAACAAGGTTTGAAATTAGCTCAGACACCGCTCCATAAGCCAAATATGTACTAGACAAGGCCTACTCCCTGCTCAGTGAACTGGACTCAACACCCCCTAGTCACCGCACAAGAATATATCTGATTAGCATGAATCTGAAAACCTATGTATCGATATCTCTCTGCAAGTGAATCAAGAGGGTGTAAATCGGCATCAACACAGCAGGGAAAAGCAGCCAAACCCCATTCTAAACATACATTACTTTAAAAAACCCACAAAGCAAAGACAGTGAAAGAGAGAGAAATTCTTACAAAATCCGTTCAGGGTCTCTGATGCAACCTGGATTGACCATATCTAGACCCACAGCTGGATGAGACATAAGACTGGACACTCTTGGGGCTGAGAGGATTGGTGAGGTCGGGTGAGCAAATGCAGATACTTTAAAGTAACACCGCGGGGTACACACCCCATGGGTCTCAAATCTCCAGGTACAAGGGCATCTTCCTACATCAAAACATGCATGGGAAACCCAGAAGATGGTATGCCATGAGATCGGGAAAGGTTTCTAAAACGCACCTCATTTCTCCTCTCCTTGTGCTCGGGTTCGCCATTCCAGCTGCTTGACCAACCATCTCCCTATTTGGAGAATCAGCACCTTTAACCTCCTGATTGTACAGGTTGCAATTTGTCCTGAGGATGAACGGGAAGACGCGGAAGCAACGAGAGACGAGCCCTAGGTGTTGGGACAGGCATAGGTCACTCCATTTTCCCATCAGGAAGAAGAATGAACCACAGGCTCAGCCTGCCCCCCAGAACCAAAATAGGGCCTGAAGCAATCCTGCGCTTTTGCGGCCAGCTCCCAAAAAAGCGAGGAGACAAATGGAGCTCAGGGGCACTGCAATTCACAAACGTGCAGAGTTACAAATGAGAACTCTCGTCCACAAATATATTGAGGGAAGGCAACGAAGAGGATTTGAAAGCAAGGCAGATTTGCAGGAAACAGATTTCAGGAGGTAGATTCGACTCGCCTTTAAAGCACATGAAAAGCGGCAAAACGTTGACAATGATGCCCTTGGCCAAAAAGGGCGTATGCGTTTTTTCCTGAATATATTCAGGAAAAAACGCATACGCCCTTTTTGGCCAACCAAGCAAGCCGGAAGGGCAAATCAGCGCTACAAAGAAGTCTCGCTTGCCCTCGGTCAAAAGGGCCATGCTGAACAAAGTGTAAAAACCAGAAAAGCAGGACAGGCCATGTAGACAAGGGAGCCTTGCTACGCTGATGGGCGGGATGTAAATTGCCAACAGGCACTCTGGAGAAGAGTACGGTGTGTCCTGAAACAAGTAATAAACACAGCGTAGAGAGCATAGGGCACTTCCACTCATGGGCGTATAAATTGGGAAAACCAAAATTCAACAAGACACAGGCACCCCAAACTTTACGGCTGCTCTGTTGCCAAGAACCTCCGCTTCGGTACACCTTCAATATCCCAGGAAAGAGAAAAATGGATAAAGAAATGGTGGTACTTGGCACAATGGAATATCACTCAGCCATGAAATCAATGTCATAAGGCTAGTTAGCAGCATGATGAGTGGATTTAGGTACGATGATTCTAAGTGAAATAAGTCACACAGAAAAAGGCACTTATCCTAAGATATCGCTTATAGAGGGAATGTCAAAATCGCTACACTTGAACTGAATTACAAAACAGAACAGAGGCACACCTTTAGAAGACACACTATGGCTGCTTAACCGGAAAGGTGAGGTGGGGTGATGCATAAAACAAGGTTTGAAATTAGCTCAAACACCGCTTCATAAGCCAAATATGTAATAGACAAGGCCTACTCCCTGCTCAGTTAACTGGACTCAACACCCCCTAGTCACCGCACAAGAATATATCTGATTAGTATGAATCTGAAAACCTATGTATCGATATCTCTCTGCAAGTGAATCAAGAGGGTGTAATGCGGCATCAACACAGCAGGGAAAAGCAGCCAAACCCCATTCTAAACATACATTACTTAAAAAAACCCACAAAGCAAAGAGAGTGAAAGAGAGAGAAATTCTTACAAAATCCGTTCAGGGTCTCTGATGCAACCTGGCTTGACCATATCTAGAACCACAGCTGGATGAGACATAAGGCTGGACACTCTTGGGGCTGAGAGGATTGCTGAGGTCGGGTGAGCAAACCCAGATACTTTAAAGTAACACCGTGGGGTACACACCCCATGGGTCTCAAATCTCCAGGTACAAGGGCATCTTCCTACATCAAAACATGCATGGGAAACCCAGAAGATGGTATGCCGTGAGATCGGGAAAGGTTTCTAAAACGCACCTCATTTCTCCTCTCCTTGTGCTCGGGTTCGCCATTCCAGCCGCTTGACTAACCATCTCCCTACTTGGAGAATCAGCACCTTTAACCTCCTGTTTCGTACAAGTTGCAATTTGTCCTGAGGATGAACGGGAAGACGGGGAACCAACGATAGACTAGCCCTAGGTGTTGGGACAGGCACAGGTCACTCCATTTTCCCATCAGGAAGAAGAATGAACCACAGGCTCAGCCTGCCCCCCAGAACCAAAATAGGGCCTGAAGCAATCCTGCGCTTTTGCGGCCAGCTCCCAAAAAAGCGAGTAGAAAAATGGAGCTCAGGGGCACTGCAATTCAGAAACGTGCAGAGTTATAAATGATAACTCTCGTCCACAAATATATTGAGGGAAGGCAACGAAGAGGATTTGAAAGCAAGGCAGATTTGCAAGAAACAGATTTCAGGAGGTAGATTCGACTCGCCTTTAAAGCACATGAAAAGCGGCACAACGTTGAAAATGATGCCCTTGGCCAAAAAGGGCGTATGCGTTTTTTCCTGAATATATTGAGAAAAAAACTCATACGCCCTTTTAGGCCAACCAAGCAAGCCGGAAGGGCAAATCAGCGCTACAAAGAAGTCTCGCTTGCCCTCGGTCAAAAGGGCCATGCTGAAAAAAGTGTAAAAACCAGAAAAGCAGGACAGGCCATGGAGCCATGGGAGCCTTGCTACGCTGATGGGCAGGATGTAAATTGCCAACAGGCACTCTGGAGAAGTGTACGGTGTGTCCTGAAACAAGTAATAAACACAGCTTAGAGAGCATAGGGCACTTCCACTCATGGGCGTATAAATTGGGAAAACTAAAAATCAACAAGACACAGGCACCCCAAAGTTTACGGCTGCTCTGCTTCCAAGAACCTCCACATCGGTACACCTTCAATATCCCAGAAAGAGAAAAATGGATAAAGAAATAGTGGTACTTGGCCCAATGGAATATCACTCAGCCATGAAATCAATGTCATAAGGCTACTTAGCAGCATGATGAGTGGATTTAGCAACGATGATTCTAAGTGAAATAAGTCACACAGAAAAAGACACTTATCCTAAGATATCGCTTATAGAGGGAATGTCAAAATCGCTACACTTGAACTGAATTACAAAACAGAACAGAGTCACACCTTTAGAAGACACACTATGGCTGCTTAACGGGAAAGGTGAGGTGGGGTGATGCATAAAACAAGGGTTTGAAATTAGCTCAGAGACCTCTCCATAAGCCAAATATGTAATAGACAAGGCCTACTCCCTGCTCAGTGAACTGGACTCAACACCCCCTAGTCACCGCACAAGAATATATCTCACTATTAAGAATCTGAAAACCTATGTATCGATATCTCTCTGCAAGTGAATCAAGAGGGTGTAAAGCGGCATCAACACAGCAGGGAAAAGCAGCCAAACCCCATTCTAAACATACATTACTTTAAAAAACCCACAAAGCAAAGACAGTGAAAGAGAGAGAAATTCTTACAAAATCCGTTCAGGGTCTCTGATGCAACCTGGATTGACCATATCTAGACCCACAGCTGGATGAGACATAAGGCTGGACACTCTTGGGGCTGAGAGGATTGGTGAGGTTGGGTGAGCAAATGCAGATACTGTAAAGTAACACTGCGGGGTACCCACCCCATGGGTCTCAAATCTCCAAGTACAAGGGCATCTTCCTACATCAAAACATGCATGGGAAACCCAGAAAATGGTATGCTGTGAGATCGGGAAAGGCTTCTAAAACGCAGCTCATTTCTCCTCTCCTTGTGCTCGGGTTCGCCATTCCAGCCGCTTGACTAACCATCTCCCTACTTGGAGATTCAGCACCTTTAACCTCCTGTTTTGTACAGGTTGCAATTTGTCCTGAGGATGAACGGGAAGACGGGCAACCAACGAGAGACTAGCCCTAGGTGTTGGGACAGGCACAGGTCACTCCATTTTCCCATCAGGAAGAAGAATGAACCACAGGCTCCGGCGGCCCCCTGGAAGCCGAATAGGGCCTGAAGCAATCCTGCGCTTTTGCTGCCAGCTCCCAAAAAAGCGAGTAGACAAATGGAGCTCAGGGGAACTGCAATTCACAAACGTGCAGAGTTATAAATGAGAACTCTCGTCCACAAATATATTGAGGGAAGGCAACGAAGAGGATTTGAAAGCAAGGCAGATTTGCAGGAAACAGATTTCAGGAGGTAGATTCGACTCGCCTTTAAAGCATATGAAAAGCGGCAAAACGTTGACAATGATGCCCTGGGCCAAAAAGGGCATATGCGTTTTTTCCTGAATATATTCAGGAAAAAACGCATATGCCCTTTTTGGCCAACCAAGCAAGCCGGAAGGGCAAATCAGCGCTACAAAGAAGTCTCGCTTGCCCTCGGTCAAAAGGGCCATGCTGAACAAAGTGTAAAAACCAGAAAAGCAGGACAGGCCATGGAGACATGGGAGCCTTGCTACGCTGATGGGCGGGATGTAAATTGCCAACAGGCACTCTGGAGAATTGTACGGTGTGTCCTGAAACAAGTAATAAACACAGCTTAGAGAGCATAGGGCACTTCCACTCATGGGCGTATAAATTGGGAAAACTAAAAATCAACAAGACACAGGCACCCCAAACTTTACGGCTGCTCTGTTTCCAAGAACCTCCACTTCAGTACACCTTCAATATCCCAGGAAAGAGAAAAATGGATAAACAAATAGTGGTACTTGGCACAATGGAATATCACTCAGCCATGAAATCAATGTCATAAGGCTAGTTAGCAGCATGATGAGTGGATTTCGTGACGATGATTCTGAGTGAAATAAGTCACACAGAAAAAGACACTTATCCTAAGATATCGCTTATAGAGGGAATGTCAAAATCGCTACACTTGAACTGAATTACAAAACAGAACAGAGTCACACCTTTAGAAGACACACTATGGCTGCTTAACGGGAAAGGTGAGGTGGGGTGATGCATAAAACAAGGGTTTGAACTTAGCTCAGAGACCGCTCCATAAGCCAAATATGTAATAGACAAGGCCTACTCCCTGCTCAGTGAACTGGACTCAACACCCCCTAGTCACCGCACAAGAATATATCTGACTAGTAAGAATCTGAAAACCTATGTATAGATATCTCTCTGCAAGTGAATCAAGAGGGTGTAAAGCGAATAAACACAGCAGGGAAAAGAAGCCAAGCCCCATTTTAACCATAAATTACTTGAAAAAACCCACAAGACAAAGACAGTGAAAGAGAAATTCTTACAAAATCCGTTCAGGGTCTCTGATGCAACTTGGATTGACCATATCTAGACCCACAGCTGGATGAGACATAAGGCTGGACACTCTTGGGGCTGAGAGGATTGGTGAGGTCGGGTGAGCAAACCCAGATACTTTAAAGTAACACCGTGGGGTACACACCCCATGGGTCTCAAATCTCCAGGTACAAGGGCATCTTCCTACATCAAAACATGCATGGGAAACCCAGAAGATGGTATGCCGTGAGATCGGGAAAGGTTTCTAAAACGCACCTCATTTCTCCTCTCCTTGTGCTCGGGTTCGCCATTCCAGCCGCTTGACTAACCATCTCCCTACTTGGAGAATCAGCACCTTTAACCTCCTGTTTCGTACAAGTTGCAATTTGTCCTGAGGATGAACGGGAAGACGGGGAACCAACGAAAGACTAGCCCTAGGTGTTGGGACAGGCACAGGTCACTCCATTTTCCCATCAGGAAGAAGAATGAACCACAGGCTCAGCCTGCCCCCCAGAACCAAAATAGGGCCTAAAGCAATCCTGCGCTTTTGCGGCCAGCTCCCAAAAAAGCGAGTAGAAAAATGGAGCTCAGGGGCACTGCAATTCAGAAACGTGCAGAGTTATAAATGATAACTCTCGTCCACAAATATATTGAGGGAAGGCAACGAAGAGGATTTGAAAGCAAGGCAGATTTGCAAGAAACAGATTTCAGGAGGTAGATTCGACTCGCCTTTAAAGCACATGAAAAGCGGCACAACGTTGACAATGATGCCCTTGGCCAAAAAGGGCGTATGCGTTTTTTCCTGAATATATTGAGGAAAAAACTCATACGCCCTTTTAGGCCAACCAAGCAAGCCGGAAGGGCAAATTAGCGCTACAAAGAAGTCTCGCTTGCCCTCGGTCAAAAGGGCCATGCTGAAAAAAGTGTAAAAACCAGAAAAGCAGGACAGGCCATGGAGACATGGGAGCCTTGCTACGCTGATGGGCAGGATGTAAATTGCCAACAGGCACTCTGGAGAAGTGTACGGTGTGTCCTGAAACAAGTAATAAACACAGCTTAGAGAGCATAGGGCACTTCCACTCATGGGCGTATAAATTGGGAAAACTAAAAATCAACAAGACACAGGCACCCCAAAGTTTACGGCTGCTCTGCTTCCAAGAACCTCCACATCGGTACACCTTCAATATCCCAGAAAGAGAAAAATGGATAAAGAAATGGTGGTACTTGGCCCAATGGAATATCACTCAGCCATGAGATCAATGTCATAAGGCTAGTTACCAGCATGATGAGTGGATTTAGCGACGATGATTCTAAGTGAAATAAGTCACACAGAAAAAGACACTTATCCTAAGATATCGCTTATAGAGGGAATGTCAAAATCGCTACACTTGAACTGAATTACAAAACAGAACACAGTCACACCTTTAGAAGACACACTATGGCTGCTTAACGGGAAAGGTGAGGTGGGGTGATGCATAAAACAAGGGTTTGAAATTAGCTCAGAGACCGCTCCATAAGCCAAATATGTAATAGACAAGGCCTACTCCCTGCTCAGTGAACTGGACTCAACACCCCCTAGTCACCGCACAAGAATATATCTGACTAGTAAGAATCTGAAAACCTATGTATCGATATCTCTCTGCAAGTGAATCAAGAGTGTGTAAAGCGGAATAAACACAGCAGGGAAAAGCAGCCAAGCCCCATTCTAAACATAAATTACTTTAAAAAACCCACAAAACAAAGACAGTGAAAGAGAAATTCTTACAAAATCAGTTCAGGGTCTCTGATGCAACTTGGATTGACCATATCTAGACCCACAGCTGGATGAGACATAAGGCTGGACACTCTTGGGGCTGAGAGGATTGGTGAGGTTGGGTGAGCAAACCCAGATATTTTAAAGTAACACCGCGGGGTACACACCCCATGGGTCTCAAATCTCCAGGTACAAGGGCATCTTCCTACATCAAAACATGCATGGGAAACCCAGAAGATGGTATGCCGTGAGATCGGGAAAGGTTTCTAAAACGCACCTCATTTCTCCTCTCCTTGTGCTCGGGTTCGCCATTCCAGCCGCTTGACTAACAATCTCCCTACTTGGAGAATCAGCACCTTTAACCTCCTGTTTCGTACAGGTTGCAATTTGTCCTGAGGATGAACGGGAAGACGGGCAACCAACGAGAGACTAGCCCTAGGTGTTGGGACAGGCACAGGTCACTCCATTTTCCCATCAGGAAGAAGAATGAACCACAGGCTCCGGCGGCCCCCTGGAAGCCGAATAGGGCCTGAAGCAATCCTGTGCTTTTGCTGCCAGCTCCCAAAAAAGCGAGTAGACAAATGGAGCTCAGGGGCACTGCAATTCACAAACGTGCAGAGTTATAAATGATAACTCTCGTCCACAAATATATTGAGGGAAGGCAACGAAGAGGATTTGAAAGCAAGGCAGATTTGCACGAAACAGATTTCAGTAGATAGATTCGACTCGCCTTTAAAGCACATGAAAAGCGGAAAAACGTTGACAATGATGCCCTGGGCCAAAAAGGGCATATGCGTTTTCTCCTGAATATATTCAGGAAAAAACGCATATGCCCTTTTTGGCCAACCAAGCAAGCCGGAAGGGCAAATCAGCGCTACAAAGAAATCTCGCTTGCCCTCGGTCAAAAGGGCCATGCTGAAGAAAGTGTAAAAACCAGAAAAGCAGGACAGGCCATGGAGACATGGGAGCCTTGCTACGCTGATGGGCGGGATGTAAATTGCCAACAGGGACTCTGGAGAAGTGTACGGTGTGTCCTGAAACAAGTAAGAAACACAGCTTAGAGAGCATAGGGCACTTCCACTCATGGGCGTATAAATTGGGAAAACTAAAAATCAACAAAACACAGGCACCCCAACCTTTACGGCTGCTCTGTTTCCAAGAACCTCCACTTCGGTACACCTTCAATATCCCAGAAAGAGAAAAATGGATAAAGAAATAGTGGTACTTGGCCCAATGGAATATCACTCAGCCATGAAATCAATGTCATAAGGCTACTTAGCAGCATGATGAGTGGATTTAGCAACGATGATTCTAAGTGAAATAAGTCACACAGAAAAAGACACTTATCCTAAGATATCGCTTATAGAGGGAATGTCAAAATCGCTACACTTGAACTGAATTACAAAACAGAACAGAGTCACACCTTTAGAAGACACACTATGGCTGCTTAACGGGAAAGGTGAGGTGGGGTGATGCATAAAACAAGGGTTTGAAATTAGCTCAGAGACCTCTCCATAAGCCAAATATGTAATAGACAAGGCCTACTCCCTGCTCAGTGAACTGCACTCAACACCCCCTAGTCACCGCACAAGAATATATCTCACTATTAAGAATCTGAAAACCTATGTATCGATATCTCTCTGCAAGTGAATCAAGAGGGTGTAAAGCGGCATCAACACAGCAGGGAAAAGCAGCCAAACCCCATTCTAAACATACATTACTTTAAAAAACCCACAAAGCAAAGACAGTGAAAGAGAGAGAAATTCTTACAAAATCCGTTCAGGGTCTCTGATGCAACCTGGATTGACCATATCTAGACCCACAGCTGGATTAGACATAAGGCTGGACACTCTTGGGGCTCAGAGGATTGGTGAGGTTGGGTGAGCAAATGCAGATACTTTAAAGTAACACTGCGGGGTACCCACCCCATGGGTCTCAAATCTCCAGGTACAAGGGCATCTTCCTACATCAAAACATGCATGGGAAACCCAGAAGATGGTATGCCGTGAGATCGGGAAAGGCTTCTAAAACGCACCTCATTTCTCCTCTCCTTGTGCTCGGGTTCGCCATTCCAGCTGCTTGACTAACCATCTCCCTACTTGGAGAATCAGCACCTTTAACCTCCTGTTTCGTACAGGTTGCAATTTGTCCTGAGGATGAACGGGAAGACGGGCAACCAACGAGAGACTAGCCCTAGGTGTTGGGACAGGCACAGGTCAATCCATTTTCCCATCAGGAAGAAGAATGAACCACAGGCTCCGGCGGCCCCCTGGAAGCCGAATAGGGCTTGAAGCAATCCTGCGCTTTTGCTGCCAGCTCCCAAAAAAGCGAGTAGACAAATGGAGCTCAGGGGCACTGCAATTCACAAACGTGCAGAGTTATAAATGATAACTCTCGTCCACAAATATATTGAGGGAAGGCAACGAAGAGGATTTGAAAGCAAGGCAGATTTGCAGGAAACAGATTTCAGGAGGTAGATTCGACTCGCCTTTAAAGCACATGAAAAGCGGAAAAACGTTGACAATGATGCCCTGGGCCAAAAAGGGCATATGCGTTTTTTCCTGAATATATTCAGGAAAAAACGCATATGCCCTTTTTGGCCAACCAAGCAATCCGGAAGGGCAAATCAGCGCTACAAAGAAATCTCGCTTGCCATCGGTGAAAAGGGCCATGCTGAAGAAAGTGTAAAAACCAGAAAAGCAGGACAGGCCATGGAGACATGGGAGCCTTGCTACGCTGATGGGCGGGATGTAAATTGCCAACAGGCCCTCTGAAGAAGTGTACGGTGTGTCCTGAAACAAGTAATAAACACAGCTTAGAGAGCATAGGGCACTTCCACTCATGGGCGTATAAATTGGGAAAACTAAAAATCAACAAGACACAGGCACCCCAAACTTTACGGCTGCTCTGTTTCCAAGAACCTCCACTTCAGTACACCTTCAATATCCCAGGAAAGAGAAAAATGGATAAACAAATAGTGGTACTTGGCACAATGGAATATCACTCAGCCATGAAATCAATGTCATATGGCCCGTTAGGAGCATGATGAGTGGATTTAGGTACGATGATTCTAAGTGAAATAAGTCACACAGAAAAAGACACTTATCCTAAGATATCGCTTATAGAGGGAATGTCAAAATCGCTACACTTGAACTGAATTACAAAACAGAACAGAGGCACACCTTTAGAAGACACACTATGGCTGCTTAACCGGAAAGGTGAGGTGGGGTGATGCATAAAACAAGGGTTTGAAATTAGCTCAGACACCGCTCCATAAGCCAAATATGTAATAGACAAGGCCTACTCCCTGCTCAGTGAACTGGACTCAACACCCCCTAGTCACCGCACAAGAATATATCTGACTAGTAAGAATCTGAAAACCTATGTATCAATATCTCTCTGCAAGTGAATCAAGAGGGTGTAAAGCGGAATAAACACAGCAGGGAAAAGCAGCCAAGCCCCATTCTAAACATAAATTACTTTAAAAAACCCACAAAACAAAGACAGTGAAAGAGAAATTCTTACAAAATCCGTTCAGGGTCTCTGATGCAACCTGGATTGACCATATCTAGACCCACAGCTGGATGAGACATAAGGCTGGACACTCTTGGGGCTGAGAGGATTGGTGAGGTTGAGTGAGCAAACCCAGATACTTTAAAGTAACACCGCGGGGTACACACCCCATGGGTCTCAAATCTCCAGGTACAAGGGCATCTTCCTACATCAAAACATGCATGGGAAACCCAGAAGATGGTATGCCGTGAGATCGGGAAAGGTTTCTAAAACGCACCTCATTTCTCCTCTCCTTGTGCTCGGGTTCGCCATTCCAGCCGCTTGACTAACCATCTCCCTACTTGGAGAATCAGCACCTTTAACCTCCTGTTTCGTACAGGTTGCAATTTGTCCTGAGGATGAACGGGAAGACGGGGAACCAACGAGAGACTAGCCCTAGGTGTTGGGACAGGCACAGGTCACTCCATTTTCCCATCAGGAAGAAGAATGAACCACAGGCTCAGCCTGCCCCCCAGAACCAAAAAAGGGCCTGAAGCAATCCTGCGCTTTTGCGGCCAGCTCCCAAAAAAGCGAGTAGACAAATGGAGCTCAGGGGCACTGCAATTCACAAACGTGCAGAGTTATCAATGATAACTCTCGTCCACAAATATATTGAGGGAAGGCAACGAAGAGGATTTGAAAGCAAGGCAGATTTGCAGGAAACAGATTTCAGGAGGTAGATTCGACTCGCCTTTAAAGCACATGAAAAGTGGCAAAACGTTGAAATGATGCCCTTGGCCAAAAAGGGCGTATGCGTTTTTTCCAGAATATATTCAGGAAAAAAGGCATACGCCCTTTTTGGCCAACCAAGCAAGCCGGAAGGGCAAATCAGCGCTACAAAGAACTCTCGCTTGCCCTCGGTCAAAAGGGCCATGCTGAACAAACTGTAAAAACCAGAAAAGCAGGACAGGCCATGGAGACATGAGAGCCTTGCTACGCTGATGGGCAGGTTGTAAATTGCCAACAGGCACTCTGAAGAAGTGTACGGTGTGTCCTGAAACAAGTAATAAACACAGCTTAGAGAGCATAGGGCACTTCCACTCATGGGCGTATAAATTGGGAAAAATAAAAATCAACAAGACACAGGCACCCCAACCTTTACGGCTGCTCTGTTTCCAAGAACCTCCACTTCGGTACACCTTCAATATCCCAGAAAGAGAAAAATGGATAAAGAAATGGTGGTACTTGGCCCAATGGAATATCACTCAGCCATGAAATCAATGTCATAAGTCTAATTAGCAGCATGATGAGTGGATTTAGGTACGATGATTCTAAGTGAAATAAGTCACACAGAAAAAGACACTTATCCTAAGATATCGCTTATAGAGGGAATGTCAAAATCGCTACACTTGAACTGAATTACAAAACAGAACAGAGTCACACCTTTAGAAGACACACTATGGCTGCTTAACGGGAAAGGTGAGGTGGGGTGATGCATAAAACAAGGGTTTGAAATTAGCTCAGAGACCTCTCCATAGGCCAAATATGTAATAGACAAGGCCTACTCCCTGCTCAGTGAACTGGACTCAACACCCCCTAGTCACCGCACAAGAATATATCTGAGTAGTAAGAATCTGAAAACCTATGTATCGATATCTCTCTGCAAGTGAATCAAGAGGGTGTAAAGCGGCATAAACACAGCAGAGAAAAGCAGCCAAGCCCCATTCTAAACATAAATTACTTTAAAAACCCACACAAAAAAAACAGTGAAAGAGAGAGAAATTCTTACAAAATCAGTTCAGGGTCTCTGATGCAACCTGGATTGACCATATCTAGACCCACAGCTGGATGAGACATAAGGCTGGACACTCTTGGGGCTCAGAGGATTGGTGAGGTTGGGTGAGCACACGCAGATACTTTAAAGTAACACTGCGGGGTACCCACACCATGGGTCTCAAATCTCCAGGTACAAGGGCATCTTCCTACATCAAAACATGCATGGGAAACCCAGAAGATGGTATGCCGTGAGATCGGGAAAGGCTTCTAAAACGCACCTCATTTCTCCTCTCCTTGTGCTCGGGTTCGCCATTCCAGCCGCTTGACTAACCATCTCCCTACTTGGAGAATCAGCACCTTTAACCTCCTGTTTCGTACAGGTTGCAATTTGTCCTGAGGATGAACGGGAAGACGGGCAACCAACGAGAGACTAGCCCTAGGTGTTGGTACAGCCACAGGTCACTCCATTTTCCCATCAGGAAGAAGAATGAACCACAGGCTCCGGCGGCCCCCTGGAAGCCGAATAGGGCCTGAAGCAATCCTGCGCTTTTGCTGCCAGCTCCCAAAAATGCGAGTAGACAAATGGAGCTCAGGGGCACTGCAATTCACAAACGTGCAGAGTTATAAATGATAACTCTCGTCCACAAATATATTGAGGGAAGGCAACGAAGAGTATTTGAAAGCAAGGCAGATTTGCAGGAAACAGATTTCAGGAGGTAGATTCGACTCGCCTTTAAAGCACATGAAAAGCGGAAAAACGTTTACAATGATGCCCTGGGCCAAAAAGGGCATATGCGTTTTTTCCTGAATATATTCAGGAAAAAACGCATATGCCCTTTTTGGCCAACCAAGCAAGCCGGAAGGGCAAATCAGCGCTACAAAGAAGTCTCACTTGCCCTCGGTCAAAAGGGCCATGCTGAAGAAAGTGTAAAAACCAGAAAAGCAGGACAGGCCATGGAGACATGGGAGCCTTGCTACGCTGATGGGCGGGATGTAAATTGCCAACAGGCACTCTGGAAAATTGTACGGTGTGTCCTGAAACAAGTAATAAACACAGCTTAGAGAGCATAGGGCACTTCCACTCATGGGCGTATAAATTGGGAAAACTAAAAATCAACAAGACACAGGCACCCCAAACGTTACGGGTGCTCTGTTTCCAAGAACCTCCACTTCAGTACACCTTCAATATCCCAGGAAAGAGAAAAATGGATAAACAAATAGTGGTAGTTGGCACAATGGAATATCACTCAGCCATGAAATCAATGTCATAAGGCTAGTTAGCAGCATGATGAGTGGATTTAGTGACGATGATTCTAAGTGAAATAAGTCACACAGAAAAAGACACTTATCCTAAGATATCGCTTATAGAGGGAATGTCAAAATCGCTACACTTGAACTGAATTACAAAACAGAACAGAGGCACACCTTTAGAAGACACACTATGGCTGCTTAACCGGAAAGGTGAGGTGGGGTGATGCATAAAACAAGGGTTTGAAATTAGCTCAGAGACCGCTCCATAAGCCAAATATGTAATAGACAAGGCCTACTCCCTGCTCAGTGAACTGGACTCAACACCCCCTAGTCACCGCACAAGAATATATCTGACTAGTAAGAATCTGAAAACCTATGTATCAATATCTCTCTGCAAGTGAATCAAGAGGGTGTAAAGCGGAATAAACACAGCAGGAAAAGCAGCCAAGCCCCATTCTAAACATAAATTACTTTAAAAAACCCACAAAACAAAGACAGTGAAAGAGAAATTCTTACAAAATCCGTTCAGGGTCTCTGATGCAACCTGGATTGACCATATCTAGACCCACAGCTGGATGAGACATAAGGCTGGACACTCTTGGGGCTGAGAGGATTGGTGAGGTTGAGTGAGCAAACCCAGATACTTTAAAGTAACACCGCGGGGTACACACCCCATGGGTCTCAAATCTCCAGGTACAAGGGCATCTTCCTACATCAAAACATGCATGGGAAACCCAGAAGATGGTATGCCGTGAGATCGGGAAAGGTTTCTAAAACGCACCTCATTTCTCCTCTCCGTGTGCTCGGGTTCGCCATTCCAGCCGCTTGACTAACCATCTCCCTACTTGGAGAATCAGCACCTTTAACCTCCTGTTTCGTCCAGGTTGCAATTTGTCCTGAGGATGAACGGGAAGACGGGGAACCAACGAGAGACTAGCCCTAGGTGTTGGGACAGGCACAGGTCACTCCATTTTCCCATCAGGAAGAAGAATGAACCACAGGCTCAGCCTGCCCCCCAGAACCAAAAAAGGGCCTGAAGCAATCCTGCGCTTTTGCGGCCAGCTCCCAAAAAAGCGAGTAGACAAATGGAGCTCAGGGGCACTGCAATTCACAAACGTGCAGAGTTAGCAATGATAACTCTCGTCCACAAATATATTGAGGGAAGGCAACGAAGAGGATTTGAAAGCAAGGCAGATTTGCAGGAAACAGATTTCAGGAGGTAGATTCGACTCGCCTTTAAAGCACATGAAAAGTGGCAAAACGTTGACAATGATGCCCTTGGCCAAAAAGGGCGTATGCGTTTTTTCCTGAATATATTCAGGAAAAAACGCATACGCCCTTTTTGGCCAACCAAGCAAGCCGGAAGGGCAAATCAGCGCTACAAAGAACTCTCGCTTGCCCTCGGTCAAAAGGGCCATGCTGAACAAACTGTAAAAACCAGAAAAGCAGGACAGGCCATGGAGACATGGGAGCCTTGCTACGCTGATGGGCAGCTTGTAAATTGCCAACAGGCACTCTGGAGAAGTGTACGGTGTGTCCTGAACCAAGTAATAAACACAGCTTAGAGAGCATAGGGCACTTCCACTCATGGGCATATAAATTGGAAAAAATAAAAATCAACAAGACACAGACACCCCAACCTTTACGGCTGCTCTGTTTCCAAGAACCTCCACTTCGGTACACCTTCAGTATCCCAGAAAGAGAAAAATGGATAAAGAAATGGTGGTACTTGGCCCAATGGAATATCACTCAGCCATGAAATCAATGTCATAAGGCTAGTTAGCAGCATGATGAGTGGATTTAGGTACGATGATTCTAAGTGAAATAAGTCACACAGAAAAAGACACTTATCCTAAGATATCGCTTATAGAGGGAATGTCAAAATCGCTACACTTGAACTGAATTACAAAACAGAACAGAGTCACACCTTTAGAAGACACAATATGGCTGCTTAACGGGAAAGGTGAGGTGGGGTGATGCATAAAACAAGGGTTTGAAATTAGCTCAGAGACCTCTCCATAGGCCAAATATGTAATAGACAAGGCCTACTCCCTGCTCAGTGAACTGGACTCAACACCCCCTAGTCACCGCACAAGAATATATCTGAGTAGTAAGAATCTGAAAACCTATGTATCGATATCTCTCTGCAAGTGAATCAAGAGGGTGTAAAGCGGCATAAACACAGCAGAGAAAAGCAGCCAAGCCCCATTCTAAACATAAATTACTTTAAAAAACCCACACAAAAAAAACAGTGAAAGAGAGAGAAATTCTTACAAAATCAGTTCAGGGTCTCTGATGCAACCTGGATTGACCATATCTAGACCCACAGCTGGATGAGACATAAGGCTGGACACTCTTGGGGCTCAGAGGATTGGTGAGGTTGGGTGAGCAAATGCAGATATTTTAAAGTAACACTGCGGGGTACCCACACCATGGGTCTCAAATCTCCAGGTACAAGGGCATCTTCCTACATCAAAACATGCATGGGAAACCCAGAAGATGGTATGCCGTGAGATCGGGAAAGGCTTCTAAAACGCACCTCATTTCTCCTCTCCTTGTTCTCGGGTTCGCCATTCCAGCCGCTTGACTAACCATCTCCCTACTTGGAGAATCAGCACCTTTAACCTCCTGTTTCGTCCAGGTTGCAATTTGTCCTGAGGATGAACGGGAAGACGGGCAACCAACGAGAGACTAGCCCTAGGTGTTGGTACAGCCACAGGTCACTCCATTTTCCCATCAGGAAGAAGAATGAACCACAGGCTCCGGCGGCCCCCTGGAAGCCGAATAGGGCCTGAAGCAATCCTGCGCTTTTGCTGCCAGCTCCCAAAAATGCGAGTAGACAAATGGAGCTCAGGGGAACTGCAATTCACAAACGTGCAGAGTTATAAATGATAACTCTCGTCCACAAATATATTGAGGGAAGGCAACGAAGAGGATTTGAAAGCAAGGCAGATTTGCAGGAAACAGATTTCAGGAGGTAGATTCGACTCGCCTTTAAAGCACATGAAAAGCGGAAAAACGTTTACAATGATGCCCTGGGCCAAAAAGGGCATATGCGTTTTTTCCTGAATATATTCAGGAAAAAACGCATATGCCCTTTTTGGCCAACCAAGCAAGCCGGAAGGGCAAATCAGCGCTACAACGAAGTCTCACTTGCCCTCGGTCAAAAGGGCCATGCTGAAGAAAGTGTAAAAACCAGAAAAGCAGGACAGGCCATGGAGACATGGGAGCCTTGCTACGCTGATGGGCGGGATGTAAATTGCCAACAGGCACTCTGGAAAATTGTACGGTGTGTCCTGAAACAAGTAATAAACACAGCTTAGAGAGCATAGGGCACTTCCACTCATGGGCGTATAAATTGGGAAAACTAAAATTCAACAAGACACAGGCACCCCAAACGTTACGGGTGCTCTGTTTCCAAGAACCTCCACTTCAGTACACCTTCAATATCTCAGGAAAGAGAAAAATGGATAAACAAATAGTGGTACTTGGCACAATGGAATATCACTCAGCCATGAAATCAATGTCATAAGGCTAGTTAGCAGCATGATGAGTGGATTTAGTGACGATGATTCTAAGTGAAATAAGTCACACAGAAAAAGACACTTATCCTAAGATATCGCTTATAGAGGGAATGTCAAAATCGCTACACTTGAACTGAATTACAAAACAGAACAGAGTCAAACCTTTAGAAGACACACTATGGCTGCTTAACGGGAAAGGTGAGGTGGGGTGATGCATAAAACAAGGGTTTGAACTTAGCTCAGAGACCGCTCCATAAGCCAAATATGTAATAGACAAGGCCTACTCCCTGCTCAGTGAACTGGACTCAACACCCCCTAGTCACCGCACAAGAATATATCTGACTAGTAAGAATCTGAAAACCTATGTATCGATATCTCTCTGCAAGTGAATCAAGAGGGTGTAAAGCGGAATAAACACAGCAGGGAAAAGCAGCCAAGCCCCATTTTAAACATAAATTACTTGAAAAAACCCACAAGACAAAGACAGTGAAAGAGAAATTCTTACAAAATCCGTTCAGGGTCTCTGATGCAACTTGGATTGACCATATCTAGACCCACAGCTGGATGAGACATAAGGCTGGACACTCTTGGGGCTGAGAGGATTGGTGAGGTTGGGTGAGCAAACCCAGATACTTTAAAGTAACACCGCGGGGTACACACCCCATGGGTCTCAAATCTCCAGGTACAAGGGCATCTTCCTACATCAAAACATGCATGGGAAACCCAGAAGATGGTATGCCGTGAGATCGGGAAAGGCTTCTAAAACGCACCTCATTTCTCCTCTCCTTGTGCTCGGGTTTGCCATTCCAGCCGCTTGACTAAACATCTCCCTACTTGGAGAATCAGCACCTTTAACCTCCTGTTTCGTACAGGTTGCAATTTGTCCTGAGGATGAACGGGAAGACGGGGAACCAACGAGAGACTAGCCCTAGGTTTTGGGACAGGCACAGGTCACTCCATTTTCCCATCAGGAAGAAGAATGAACCACAGGCTCAGCCTGCCCCCCAGAACCAAAATAGGGCCTGAAGCAATCCTGCGCATTTGCGGCCAGCTCCCAAAAAAGCGAGTAGAAAAATGGAGCTCAGGGGCACTGCAATTCACAAACGTGCAGAGTTATCAATGAGAACTCTCGTCCACAAATATATTGAGGGAAGGCAACGAAGAGGATTTGAAAGCAAGGCAGATTTTCAGGAAACAGATTTCAGGATGTAGATTCGACTCGCCTGTAAAGCACATGAAAAGCGGCAAAACGTTGACAATGAGGCCCTTGGCCAAAAAGGGCGTATGCGTTTTTTCCTGAATATATTCAGGAAAAAACGCATACGCCCTTTTTGGCCAACCAAGCAAGCCGGAAGGGCAAATCAGCGCTACAAAGAAGTCTCGCTTTCCCTCGGTCAAAAGGGCCATGTTGAACAAACAGTAAAAACCAGAAAAGCAGGACAGGCCATGGAGACATGGGAGCCTTGCTACGCTGATGGGCAGGATGTAAATTGCCAACAGGCACTCTGGAGAAGTGTACGGTGTGTCCTGAAACAAGTAATAAACACAGCGTAGAGAGCATAGGGCATTTCCACTCATGGGCGTATAAATTGGGAAAACTAAAAATCAACAAGACACAGGCACCCCAAACGTTACGGGTGCTCTGTTTCCAAGAACCTCCACTTCAGTACACCTTCAATATCCCAGGAAAGAGAAAAATGGATAAACAAATAGTGGTACTTGGCACAATGGAATATCACTCAGCCATGAAATCAATGTCATAAGGCTAGTTAGCAGCATGATGAGTGGATTTAGGTAAGATGATTCTAAGTGAAATAAGTCACACAGAAAAAGACACTTATCCTAAGATATCGCTTATAGAGGGAATGTCAAAATCGCTACACTTGAACTGAATTACAAAACAGAACAGAGGCACACCTTTAGAAGACACACTATGGCTGCTTAACCGGAAAGGTGAGGTGGGGTGATGCATAAAACAAGGGTTTGAAATTAGCTCAGACACCGCTCCATAAGCCAAATATGTAATAGACAAGGCCTACTCCCTGCTCAGTGAACTGGACTCAACACCCCCTAGTCACCGCACAAGAATATATCTGACTAGTAAGAATCTGAAAACCTATGTATCAATATCTCTCTGCAAGTGAATCAAGAGGGTGTAAAGCGGAATAAACACAGCAGGGAAAAGCAGCCAAGCCCCATTCTAAACATAAATTACTTTAAAAAACCCACAAAACAAAGACAGTGAAAGAGAAATTCTTACAAAATCCGTTCAGGGTCTCTGATGCAACCTGGATTGACCATATCTAGACCCACAGCTGGATGAGACATAAGGCTGGACACTCTTGGGGCTGAGAGGATTGGTGAGGTTGAGTGAGCAAACCCAGATACTTTAAAGTAACACCGCGGGGTACACACCCCATGGGTCTCAAATCTCCAGGTACAAGGGCATCTTCCTACATCAAAACATGCATGGGAAACCCAGAAGATGGTATGCCGTGAGATCGGGAAAGGTTTCTAAAACGCACCTCATTTCTCCTCTCCTTGTGCTCGGGTTCGCCATTCCAGCCGCTTGACTAACCATCTCCCTACTTGGAGAATCAGCACCTTTAACCTCCTGTTTCGTCCAGGTTGCAATTTGTCCTGAGGATGAACGGGAAGACGGGGAACCAACGAGACACTAGCCCTAGGTGTTGGGACAGGCACAGGTCACTCCATTTTCCCATCAGGAAGAAGAATGAACCACAGGCTCAGCCTGCCCCCCAGAACCAAAAAAGGGCCTGAAGCAATCCTGCGCTTTTGCGGCCAGCTCCCAAAAAAGCGAGTAGACAAATGGAGCTCAGGGGCACTGCAATTCACAAACGTGCAGAGTTATCAATGATAACTCTCGTCCACAAATATATTGAGGGAAGGCAACGAAGAGGATTTGAAAGCAAGGCAGATTTGCAGGAAACAGATTTCAGGAGGTAGATTCGACTCGCCTTTAAAGCACATGAAAAGTGGCAAAACGTTGACAATGATGCCCTTGGCCAAAAAGGGCGTATGCGTTTTTTCCTGAATATATTCAGGAAAAAACGCATACGCCCTTTTTGGCCAACCAAGCAAGCCGGAAGGGCAAATCAGCGCTACAAAGAACTCTCGCTTGCCCTCGGTCAAAAGGGCCATGCTGAACAAACTGTAAAAACCAGAAAAGCAGGACAGGCCATGGAGACATGGGAGCCTTGCTACGCTGATGGGCAGGTTGTAAATTGCCAACAGGCACTCTGGAGAAGTGTACGGTGTGTCCTGAACCAAGTAATAAACACAGCTTAGAGAGCATAGGGCACTTCCACTCATGGGCGTATAAATTGGGAAAAATAAAAATCAACAAGAAACAGGCACCCCAACCTTTACGGCTGCTCTGTTTCCAAGAACCTCCACTTCGGTACACCTTCAATATCCCAGAAAGAGAAAAATGGATAAAGAAATGGTGGTACTTGGCCCAATGGAATATCACTCAGCCATGAAATCAATGTCATAAGGCTAGTTAGCAGCATGATGAGTGGATTTAGGTACGATGATTCTAAGTGAAATAAGTCACACAGAAAAAGACACTTATCCTAAGATATCGCTTATAGAGGGAATGTCAAAATCGCTACACTTGAACTGAATTACAAAACAGAACAGAGTCACACCTTTAGAAGACACAATATGGCTGCTTAACGGGAAAGGTGAGGTGGGGTGATGCATAAAACAAGGGTTTGAAATTAGCTCAGAGACCTCTCCATAGGCCAAATATGTAATAGACAAGGCCTACTCCCTGCTCAGTGAACTGGACTCAACACCCCCTAGTCACCGCACAAGAATATATCTGAGTAGTAAGAATCTGAAAACCTATGTATCGATATCTCTCTGCAAGTGAATCAAGAGGGTGTAAAGCGGCATAAACACAGCAGAGAAAAGCAGCCAAGCCCCATTCTAAACATAAATTACTTTAAAAAACCCACACAAAAAAAACAGTGAAAGAGAGAGAAATTCTTACAAAATCAGTTCAGGGTCTCTGATGCAACCTGGATTGACCATATCTAGACCCACAGCTGGATGAGACATAAGGCTGGACACTCTTGGGGCTCAGAGGATTGGTGAGGTTGGGTGAACAAATGCAGATATTTTAAAGTAACACTGCGGGGTACCCACACCATGGGTCTCAAATCTCCAGGTACAAGGGCATCTTCCTACATCAAAACATGCATGGGAAACCCAGAAGATGGTAGGCCGTGAGATCGGGAAAGGTTTCTAAAACGCACCTCATTTCTCCTCTCCTTGTGCTCGGGTTCGCCATTCCAGCCGCTTGACTAACCATCTCCCTACTTGGAGAATCAGCACCTTTAACCTCCTGTTTCGTACAGGTTGCAATTTGTCCTGAGGATGAACGGGAAGACGGGCAACCAACGAGAGACTAGCCCTAGGTGTTGGTACAGCCACAGGTCACTCCATTTTCCCATCAGGAAGAAGAATGAACCACAGGCTCCGGCGGCCCCCTGGAAGCCGAATAGGGCCTGAAGCAATCCTGCGCTTTTGCTGCCAGCTCCCAAAAATGCGAGTAGACAAATGGAGCTCAGGGGCACTGCAATTCACAAAAGTGCAGAGTTATAAATGAGAACTCTCGTCCACAAATATATTGAGGGAAGGCAACGAAGAGGATTTGAAAGCAAGGCAGATTTGCAGGAAACAGATTTCAGGAGGTAGATTCGACTCGCCTTTAAAGCACATGAAAAGCGGAAAAACGTTTACAATGATGCCCTGGGCCAAAAAGGGCATATGCGTTTTTTCCTGAATATATTCAGGAAAAAACGCATATGCCCTTTTTGGCCAACCAAGCAAGCCGGAAGGGCAAATCAGCGCTACAAAGAAGTCTCACTTGCCCTCGGTCAAAAGGGCCATGCTGAAGAAAGTGTAAAAACCAGAAAAGCAGGACAGGCCATGGAGACATGGGAGCCTTGCTACGCTGATGGGCGGGATGTAAATTGCCAACAGGCACTCTGGAAAATTGTACGGTGTGTCCTGAAACAAGTAATAAACACAGCTTAGAGAGCATAGGGCACTTCCACTCATGGGCGTATAAATTGGGAAAACTAAAAATCAACAAGACACAGGCACCCCAAACGTTACGGGTGCTCTGTTTCCAAGAACCTCCACTTCAGTACACCTTCAATATCCCAGGAAAGAGAAAAATAGATAAACAAATAGTGGTACTTGGCACAATGGAATATCACTCAGCCATGAAATCAATGTCATAAGGCTAGTTAGCAGCATGATGAGTGGATTTAGTGACGATGATTCTAAGTGAAATAAGTCACACAGAAAAAGACACTTATCCTAAGATATCGCTTATAGAGGGAATGTCAAAATCGCTACACTTGAACTGAATTACAAAACAGAACAGAGTCAAACCTTTAGAAGACACACTATGGCTGCTTAACGGGAAAGGTGAGGTGGGGTGATGCATAAAACAAGGGTTTGAACTTAGCTCAGAGACCGCTCCATAAGCCAAATATGTAATAGACAAGGCCTACTCCCTGCTCAGTGAACTGGACTCAACACCCCCTAGTCACCGCACAAGAATATATCTGACTAGTAAGAATCTGAAAACCTATGTATCGATATCTCTCTGCAAGTGAATCAAGAGGGTGTAAAGCGGAATAAACACAGCAGGGAAAAGCAGCCAAGCCCCATTTTAAACATAAATTACTTGAAAAAACCCACAAGACAAAGACAGTGAAAGAGAAATTCTTACAAAATCCGTTCAGGGTCTCTGATGCAACTTGGATTGACCATATCTAGACCCACAGCTGGATGAGACATAAGGCTGGACACTCTTGGGGCTGAGAGGATTGGTGAGGTTGGGTGAGCAAACCCAGATACTTTAAAGTAACACCGCGGGGTACACACCCCATGGGTCTCAAATCTCCAGGTACAAGGGCATCTTCCTACATGAAAACATGCATGGGAAACCCAGAAGATGGTATGCCGTGAGATCGGGAAAGGCTTCTAAAACGCACCTCATTTCTCCTCTCCTTGTGCTCGGGTTCGCCATTCCAGCCGCTTGACTAACCATCTCCCTACTTGGAGAATCAGCACCTTTAACCTCCTGTTTCGTACAGGTTGCAATTTGTCCTGAGGATGAACGGGAAGACGGGGAACCAACGAGAGACTAGCGCTAGGTGTTGGGACAGGCACAGGTCACTCCATTTTCCCATCAGGAAGAAGAATGAACCACAGGCTCAGCCTGCCCCCCAGAAGCAAAATAGGGCCTGAAGCAATCCTGCGCTTTTGTGGCCAGCTCCCAAAAAAGCGAGGAGACAAATGGAGCTCAGGGGCACTGCAATTCACAAACGTGCAGAGTTATAAATGAGAACTCTCATCCACAAATATATTGAGGGAAGGCAACGAAGAGGATTTGAAAGCAAGGCAGATTTGCAGGAAACAGATTTCAGGAGATAGATTCGACTCGCCTTTAAAGCACATGAAAAGTGGCAAAACGTTGACAATGATGCCCTTGGCCAAAAAGGGCATATGCGTTTTTACCTGAATATACTCAGGAAAAAACGCATACGCCCTTTTAGGCCAACCAAGCAAGCCGGAAGGGCAAATCAGCGCTACAAAGACGTCTCGTTTGCCCTCGGTCAAAAGGGCCATGCTGAAAAAATTGTAAAAACCAGAAAAGCAGGACAGGCCATGGAGACATGCGAGCCTTGCTACGCTGATGGGCGGGATGTAAATTGCCAACAGCCACTCTGGAGAAGGGTACGGTGTGTCCTGAAACAAGTAATAAACACAGCTTAGAGAGCATAGGGCACTTCCACTCATGGGCGTATAAATTGGGAAAAATAAAAATCAACAAGACACAGGCACCCCAACCTTTACGGCTGCTCTGTTTCCAAGAACCTCCACTTCGGTACACCTTCAATATCCCAGAAAGAGAAAAATGGATAAAGAAATAGTGGTACTTGGCCCAATGGAATATCACTCAGCCATGAAATCAATGTCATAAGGCTAGTTAGCAGCATGATGAGTGGATTTAGCGACGATGATTCTAAGTAAAATAAGTCACACAGAAAAAGACACTTATCCTAAGATATTGCTTATAGAGGGAATGTCAAAATCGCTACACTTGAACTGAATTACAAAACAGAACAGAGTCACACCTTTAGAAGACACACTATGGCTGCTTAACGGGAAAGGTGAGGTGGGGTGATGCATAAAACAAGGGTTTGAAATTAGCTCAGAGACCTCTCCATAAGCCAAATATGTAATAGACAAGGCCTACTCCCTGCTCAGTGAACTGGACTCAACACCCCCTAGTCACCGCACAAGAATATATCTCACTATTAAGAATCTGAAAACCTATGTATCGATATCTCTCTGCAAGTGAATCAAGAGGGTGTAAAGCGGCATAAACACAGCAGAGAAAAGCAGCCAATCCCCATTCTAAACATAAATTACTTTAAAAATCCCACACAAAAAAAACAGTGAAAGACAGAGAAATTTTTACAAAATCCGTTCAGGGTCTCTGATGCAACCTGGATTGCCCATATCTAGACCCACAGCTGGATGAGACATAAGGCTGGACACTCTTGGGGCTCAGAGGATTGGTGAGGTAGGGTGAGCAAATGCAGATACTTTAAATAACACTGCGGGGTACCCACCCCATGGGTCTCAAATCTCCAGGTACAAGGGCATCTTCCTACATCAAAACATGCATGGGAAACCCAGAAGATGGTATGCTGTGAGATCGGGAAAGGCTTCTAAAACGCACCTCATTTCTCCTCTCCTTGTGCTCGGGTTCGCCATTCCAGCCGCTTGACTAACCATCTCCCTACTTGGAGAATCAGCACCTTTAACCTCCTATTTCGTACAGGTTGCAATTTGTCCTGAGGATGAACGGGAAGACGGGCAACCAACGAGAGACTAGCCCTAGGTGTTGGGACAGGCACAGGTCACTCCATTTTCCCATCAGGAAGAAGAATGAACCACAGGCTCCGGCGGCCCCCTTGAAGCCGAATAGGGCCTGAAGCAATCCTGCGCTTTTGCTGCCAGCTCCCAAAAAAGCGAGTAGACAAATGGAGCTCAGGGGAACTGCAATTCACAAACATGCAGAGTTATAAATGATAACTCTCGTCCACAAATATATTGAGGGAAGGCAACGAAGAGGATTTGAAAGCAAGGCAGATTTGCAGGAAACAGATTTCAGGAGGTAGATTCGACTCGCCTTTAAAGCATATGAAAAGCGGCAAAACGTTGACAATGATGCCCTGGGCGAAAAAAGGGCGTATGCGTTTTTTCCTGAATATATTCAGGAAAAAACGCATACGCCCTTTTTGGCCAACCAAGCAAGCCGGAAGGGCAAATCAGCGCTACAAAGAAGTCTCGCTTGCCCTCGGTCAAAAGGGCCATGCTGAACAAAGTGTAAAAACCAGAAAAGCAGGACAGGCCATGGAGACATGGGAGCCTTGCTACGCTGATGGGCGGGATGTAAATTGCCAACAGGCACTCTGGAGAATTGTACGGTGTGTCCTGAAACAAGTAATAAACACAGCTTAGAGAGCATAGGGCACTTCCACTCATGGGCGTATAAATTGGGAAAACTAAAAATCAACAAGACACAGGCAACCCAAACTTTACGGCTGCTCTGTTTCCAAGAACCTCTACTTCAGTACACCTTCAATATCCCAGGAAAGAGAAAAATGGATAAACAAATAGTGGTACTTGGCACAATGGAATATCACTCAGCCATGAATTCAATGTCATAAGGCTAGTTAGCAGCATGATGAGTGGATTTAGTGTCGATGATTCTAAGTGAAATAAGTCACACAGAAAAAGACACTTATCCTAAGATATCGCTTATAGAGGGAATGTCAAAATCGCTACACTTGAACTGAATTACAAAACAGAACAGAGTCACACCTTTAGAAGACACACTATGGCTGCTTAACCGGAAAGGTGAGGTGGGGTGATGCATAAAACAAGGGTTTGAACTTAGCTCAGAGACCGCTCCATAAGCCAAATATGTAATAGACAAGGCCTACTCCCTGCTCAGTGAACTGGACTCAACACCCCCTAGTCACCGCACAAGAATATATCTGAGTAGTAAGAATCTGAAAACCTATGTATCGATATCTCTCTGCAAGTGAATCAAGAGGGTGTAAAGCGAATAAACGCAGCACGGAAAAGCAGCCAAGCCCCATTTTAAACATAAATTACTTTAAAAAACCCACAAAACAAAGACAGTGAAAGAGAGAGAAATTCTTACAAAATCCGTTCAGGGTCTATGATGCAACTTGGATTGACCATATCTAGACCCACAGCTGGATGAGACATAAGGCTGGACACTCTTGGGGCTGAGAGGATTGGTGAGGTTGGGTGAGCAAACGCAGATACTTTAAAGTAACACCGTGGGGTACACACCCCATGGGTCTCAAATCTCCAGGTACAAGGGCATCTTCCTACATCAAAACATGCATGGGAAACCCAGAAGATGGTATGCCGTGAGATCGGGAAAGGTTTCTAAAACGCACCTCATTTCTCCTCTCCTTGTGCTCGGGTTCGCCATTCCAGCCGCTTGACTAACCATCTCCCTACTTGGAGAATCAGCACCTTTAACCTCCTGTTTCGTACAGGTTGCAATTTGTCCTGAGGATGAACGGGAAGACGGGGAACCAACGAGAGACTAGCCCTAGGTGTTGGGACAGGCACAGGTCACTCCATTTTCCCATCAGGAAGAAGAATGAACCACAGGCTCAGCCTGCCCCCCAGAACCAAAATAGGGCCTGAAGCAATCCTGCGCTTTTGCGGCCAGCTCCCAAAAAAGCGAGTAGAAAAATGGAGCTCAGGGGCACTGCAATTCAGAAACGTGCAGAGTTATAAATGATAACTCTCGTCCACAAATATATTGAGGGAAGGCAACGAAGAGGATTTGAAAGCAAAGCAGATTTGCAAGAAACAGATTTCAGGAGGTAGATTCGACTCGCCTTTAAAGCACATGAAAAGCGGCACAACGTTGACAATGATGACCTTGGCCAAAAAGGGCGTATGCGTTTTTTCCTGAATATATTCAGGAAAAAACGCATACGCCCTTTTTGGCCAACCAAGCAAGCCGGAAGGGCAAATCAGCGCTACAAGGAAGTCTCGCTTGCCCTCGGTCAAAAGGGCCATGCTGAAAAAAGTGTAAAAACCAGAAAAGCAGGACAGGCCATGGAGACATGGGAGCCTTGCTACGCTGATGGGCGGGATGTAATTTGCCAACAGGCACTCTGGAGAAGTGTACGGTGTGTCCTGAAACAAGTAATAAACACAGCTTAGAGAGCATAGGGAACTTCCACTCATGGGCGTATAAATTGGGAAAACTAAAAATCAACAAGACACAGGCACCCCAAAGTTTACGGCTGCTCTGCTTCCAAGAACCATCACTTCGGTACACCTTCAATATCCCAGAAAGAGAAAAATGGATAAAGAAATAGTGGTACTTGGCCCAATGGAATATCACTCAGCCATGAGATCAATGTCATAAGGCTAGTTAGCAGCATGATGAGTGGATTTAGCGACGATGATTCTAAGTGAAATAAGTCACACAGAAAAAGACACTTATCCTAAGATATCGCTTATAGAGGGAATGTCAAAATCGCTAAACTTGAACTGAATTACAAAACAGAACAGAGTCACACCTTTAGAAGACACACTATGGCTGCTTAACGGGAAAGGTGAGGTGGGGTGATGCATAAAACAAGGGTTTGAAATTAGCTCAGAGACCGCTCCATAAGCCAAATATGTAATAGACAAGGCCTACTCCCTGCTCAGTGAACTGGACTCAACACCCCCTAGTCACCGCACAAGAATATATCTGACTAGTAAGAATCTGAAAACCTATGTATCGATATCTCTCTGCAAGTGAATCAAGAGTGTGTAAAGCGGAATAAACACAGCAGGGAAAAGCAGCCAAGCCCCATTCTAAACATAAATTACTTTAAAAAACCCACAAAACAAAGACAGTGAAAGAGAAATTCTTACAAAATCCGTTCAGGGTCTCTGATGCAACTTGGATTGACCATATCTAGACCCACAGCTGGATGAGACATAAGGCTGGACACTCTTGGGGCTGAGAGGATTGGTGAGGTTGGGTGAGCAAACCCAGATATTTTAAAGTAACACCGCGGGGTACACACCCCATGGGTCTCAAATCTCCAGGTACAAGGGCATCTTCCTACATCAAAACATGCATGGGAAACCCAGAAGATGGTATGCCGTGAGATTGGGAAAGGTTTCTAAAACGCATCTCATTTCTCCTCTCCTTGTGCTCGGTTTCGCCATTCCAGCCGCTTGACTAACCATCTCCCTACTTGGAGAATCGGCACCTTTAACCTCCTGTTTCGTCCCGGTTGCAATTTGTCCTGAGGATGAACGGGAAGATGCGGAACCAACGAGAGACGAGCCCTAGGTGTTGGGACAGGCATAGGTCACTCCATTTTCCCATCAGGAAGAAGAATGAACCACAGGCTCAGCCTGCCCCCCAGAACCAAAATAGGGCCTGAAGCAATCCTGCGCTTTTGCAGCCAGCTCCCAAAAAAGCGAGTAGACAAATGGAGCTCAGGGGCACACAATTCACAAACGTGCAGAGTTATAAATGAGAACTCTCGTCCACAAATATATTGAGGGAAGGCAACGAAGAGGATTTGAAAGCAAGGCAGATTTGCAGGAAACAGATTTCAGGAGGTAGATTCGACTCGCCTTTAAAGCACATGAAAAGCGGCAAAACGTTGACAATGATGCCCTTGGCCAAAAAGGGCGTATGCGTTTTTTCCTGAATATATTCAGGAAAAAACGCATACGCCCTTTTTGGCCAACCAAGCAAGCCGGAAGGGCAAATCAGTGCTACAAAGAAATCTCGCTTGCCCTCGGTCAAAAAAGCCATGCTGAAAAAAGTGTAAAAACCAGAAAAGCAGGACAGGCCATGGAGACATGCGAGCCTTGCTACGCTAATGGGTAGGATGTAAATAGCCAACAGGCACTCTGGAGAAGTGTACGGTGTGTCCTGAAACAAGTAATAAACACAGCTTAGAGAGCATAGGGCACTTCCACTCATGGGCGTATAAAGTGGGAAAACTAAAAATCAACAAGACACAGGCACCCCAAACTTTACGGCTGCTCTGTTTCCAAGAACCTCCACTTCGGTACACCTTCAATATCCCAGGAAAGAGAAAAATGGATAAAGAAATGGTGGTACTTGGCACAATGGAATATCACTCAGCCATGAAATCAATGTCATAAGGCTAGTTAGCAGCATGATGAGTGGATTTAGCGACGATGATTCTAAGTGAAATAAGTCACACAGAAAAAGACACTTATCCTAAGATATCGCTTAGAGAGGGAATGTCAAAATCGCTACACTTGAACGGAATTACAAAACAGAACAGAGTCACACCTTTAGAAGACACACTATGGCTGCTTAACGGGAAAGGTGAGGTGGGATGATGCATAGAACAAGGGTTTGAAATTAGCTCAGAGACCGCTCCATAAGCCAAATATGTAATAGACAAGGCCTACTCCCTGCTCAGTGAACTGGACTCAACACCCCCTAGTCACCGCACAAGAATATATCTGACTAGTAAGAATCTGAAAACCTATGTATCGATATCTCTCTGCAAGTGAATCAAGAGGGTGTAAAGCGGAATAAACATAGCAGGGAAAAGCAGCCAAGCCCCATTCTAAACATAAATTACTTTAAAAAACCCACAAAACAAAGACAGTGAAAGAGAAATTCGTACAAAATCAGTTCAGGGTCTCTGATGCAACTTGGATTGACCATATCTAGACCCACAGCTGGATGAGACATAAGGCTGGACACTCTTGGGGCTGAGAGGATTGGTGAGGTTGGGTGAGCAAACCCAGATACTTTAAAGTAACACCGCGGGGTACCCACACCATGGGTCTCAAATCTCCAGGTACAAGGGCATCTTCCTACATCAAAACATGCATGGGAAACCCAGAAGATGGTATGCCGTGAGATCGGGAAAGGTTTCTAAAACGCACCTCATTTCTCCTCTCCTTGTGCTCGGGTTCGCCATTCCAGCCTCTTCACTTTACGTGCTAAATGGTATCTAGAGAGTGGGATATGTTTAATAAATACCCTAACTCTAATGCATACACTAACCCTTACCCATACCCTAAACCTAACTCTCACCCGTACTCTAACCCGTACCCAAAGCCGTACCCTAACCCTAACAATAACTCATAGCCTAACCCATATCCTTTGCCGTACCCTCACCCTTACCCTAACCCGTATCCTAAGCCGTACCCTAACCCTAACCGTAATCCTAACCCATACCCTACTCCGTACCCTCACTCTTACCCTAACCCGTACCCTAAGCCGTACCCTAACTCTAACCCTAACCCTAAGACTAACCCTAACACATATCCTACGCCGTACCCTCACCCTTACTCTAAGCCATACCCTAACCCTAACCCTAACCCTAACACTAACTGTAAACTACCCTTGACTGCTTTTGCCTCCAATAGATTTCCTAAGCACTAGTGTTTTAAGGAACAGGTTAAAAATAAAATGCTAATGTGACTTATTTATAATGTGTGTATTCTTTATCTTATCCTAGTGTCTAAAATTTTCTCCATGGTTGGAACCCAAATTACATTCCTTTACGCGCTAAGTGGTATGTAGAGAGTGGGATAGGTTTAATAAATGACCTAACCCTAACGTGAACCCTAACCCTAACCCATAGCCTAACCCTAACAAGTACCCTAATCCTAACCTGTACCCTATACCTTGACCTAACCCTAAAACTAACCGTAACCCTAACATATACCCTACGCCGTACCGTCACCCGTACCCTAACCCGTACCCTAAGTCGTACCCTAACTCTAACCCTAACCCATACGCTACGCCGTACCCTCACCCGTACCCTAACCCGTATCCTAAGCCGTACCCTAACCCTAACCCTAACCCTAACCCTAACCTATACCCTACGCCGTACACTCACCTGTACTCTAACCCGTACCCTAAGCCGTACCCTACCCCTAACCCTAACCCTAACCCTAACCCATACCCTAACCCATACCCTACGCCGTACACTAACCCATACCCTAACCCGTATCCTAAGCCGTACCCTAATCCTAACCAATACCCTACGCAGTATCCTCACCCTTACCCTCACCCGTACCCTAAACCTAACCCTAACCCTAACCCCTAACCTACGCCATACCCTCACCCGTACCCTATCCCATACCCTAAGCCGTACCCTAACCCTAACACTAACCCTAACCCTAACCCTAACCGAAACTACCCTTGACTGCTTTTGCCTCCATTAAATTTCCTAAGCACTAGTGTTTTAAGGAACAGGTTAAAAAGAAAATCCTCATGTGATTTTTTTATAATGTGTTCATTCTTTATCTTATCCTAGTGACTAAAATCTTCTCCATGGCTGGACACCAAATAATATTCCTTTACGTGCTAAGTGGTATCTAGAGAGTGGGATAGGTTTAATAAATACCCTAATCCTAACGTGTACCCTAGGCCTAACCCATACGCTAACCCGAACGCATACCCTAAACCTAACACAAATCCTAACCCTAACACATACGCTAATCCTAACCCGTACCCAAAACTATCCCTAACCCTAAAACTAACCCTAACCCTAACCCTAACCCTAACCCTAACCCATACCCTACGCCGTACCCTCACCCGTACCCTAACCCGTACCCTAAGCCGTACCCTGACCCTAAGCCTAACCCTAACCCTAACCGCTACCCTACGCCGTACCCTATCCCATACCCTAAGCGGTACCCTAACCCTAACACTAATCCTAACCCTAAACCATACCCTACGCCGTAACCACACACGTATCCTAACCCATACCCTAAGCCGTACCCTAACCCGAACCCTAACACATACGCTACGCCGTACCCTCACCCGTACCCTAACCCGTATCCTAAGCCGTACCCTAACCCTAACCCTAACCCTAACCCTAACCGCTACCCTACGCCGTACCCTATCCCAAACCCTAAGCGGTACCCTAACCCTAACACTAACCCTAAACCTAACCCTAACCCCTACCCTACGCCGTACCCTCAACCGTACCCTATCCCATACCCTAAGCCGTACCCTAACCCTAACACTAACCCTAACCCTAAACCTAAACCCTACCCTACGCCGTACCCTCACCCGTACCCTATCCCATACCCTAAGCCGTACCCTAACCCTAACCCTAACCCTAACCTATACACTACGCCATACCCTCACCCGTACCCTAACCCGTACCCTAAGCCGTACCCTAACCCTAACCCTAACCCTAACCTATACACTACGCCGTACCCTCACCCGTACCCTAACCCGTACCCTAAGCCGTACCCAGCCCTAACCCTAACCCTAACCCTAACCCATACCCTACGCCGTACCCTCACCCGTACCCTATCCCATACGCTAAGCCGTACCCTAACCCTAACACTAACACTAACCCTAACCCTAACCCTAACCCATACCCTACGCCGTACCCTCACCCATAACCTAATCCGTACCCTAAGCCGTACCCTAACCCTAACCCTAACCTATACCCTACGCCGTACCCTCACCCGTTCCCTAACCCGTACCCTAAGCCGTACCCTAACTCTAACCCTAACCCTAACCCTAACCCTTACCCATACCCTGCGCCGTACCCTAACCCATACAATAACCTGTATCCTAAGCCTTAACCTAACCCTAACCAATGACCTACACAGTACCCTCACCCGTACCCTAAGCCATACCCTAACCCTAACCCTAACACTAACCTTAACCCTAAACCCTACCCTATGCCGTATCCTCACCCATACCCTATCCCGTACCCTAAGCCGTACCCTAACCCTAACACTAACCCTAACCCTAACCCTAAACTACCCTTGACTGCTTTTGCCTCCATTAGATTTCCTAAGCACTAGTGTTTTAAGGAACAGGTTAAAAAGAAAATCCTAATGTGATTTTTTTATAATGTGTTTATTCTTTATCTTATCCTAGTGACGAAAATCTTCTCCATGGCTGGACCCTAAATAATATTCCTTTACGTGCTAAGTGGTATCTAGAGAGTGGGATAGGTTTAATAAATACCCTAATCCTAACGTGTACCCTAAACCTAACCCATACCAACCCTAACGCGTACCCTAACCCTAACCAAAACCCTAACCCGAACAAGTATGCTAATCCTAACCCTTACCCTAAACCAATCCCTAACCCTAAAACTAACCCTAACCCTAACCCTAACCCTAACCCATAACCTACGCAGTACCCTCACCCGTACCCTAACCCGTACCCTAAGCCGTACCCTAACCCTAACCCTAACCCATACGCTACGCCGCACCCTCACCCGTACCCTAAACCGTATCCTAAGCCGTACCCTAACCCTAACCCTAACCCTAACTGCTACCCTACGCCGTACCCTATCCCATACCCTAAGCGGTACCCTAACCCTAACACTAACCCTAAACCTAACCCTAACCCCTACCCTACGCCGTACCCTCACCCGTAACCTATCCCATACCCTAAGCCGTACCCTAACCCTAACACTAACCCTAACCCTAAACCTAACCCCTACCCTACGCCTTACCCTCACCCGTACCCTATCCCATACCCTAAGCCGTACCCTAACCCTATCCCTAACCCTAACCTATACACTACGCCGTAACCTAACCCATATCCTAACCCGTATCCTAAGCCGTACCCTAACCCTAACCAATAACCTACGCAGTACCCTCACGAGTAACCTCACCCGTATCCTAAGCCCTACCCTAACCCTAACCCTAACCCTAACCCTAAACTACCCTTTACTGCTTTTGCCTCCATTAGATTTCCTAAACACTAGTGTTTTAAGGAACAGGTTAAAAAGAAAACCTTATGTGATTTTTTTATAATGTGTTTATTCTTTATCTTATCCTAGTGACTAAAATCTTCTCCATGGCTGAACCCCAAATAATATTCCTTTACGTGCTAAGTGGTATCTAGAGAGTGGGATAGGTTTAATAAATACCCTAATCCTAACGTGTACCCTAAACCTAACCCATACCCTAACCCTAACGCGTACCCTAACCCTAACCAAAACCCTAACCCGAACAAGTATGCTAATCCTAAACCTTACCCTAAACCAATCCCTAACCCTAAAACTAACCCTAACCCTAACCCTAACCCTAACCCCTACCCTACGCCGTACCCTCACCCGTACCCTATCCCATACCCTAAGCCGTACCCTAACCCTAACACTAACCCTAACCCTAACCCTAACCCTAAACTACCCTTGATTGCTTTTGCCTCTATTAGATTTCCTAAGCACCAGTGTTTTAAGGAACAGGTTAAAAAGAAAATCCTAATGTGATTTTTTTATAATGTGTTTATTCTTTATCTTATCCTAGTGACTAAAATCTTCTCCATGGCTGGATCCCTAATAATATTCCTTTACGTGCTAAGTGGTATCTAGAGAGTGGGATAGGTTTAATAAATACCCTAATCCTAACGTGTACCCTAACCCTAACCCATACCCTAACCCTAACGCGTACCCTAACCCTAACCCTAACCCTAAACCATACGCTACGCAGTACCCTCACCCGTACCCTAACCCGTATCCTAAGCCGTACCCTAACTCTAACCCTAACCCTAACCCTAATGGCTACCCTACGCCGTACCCTATCCCATACCCTAAGCGGTACCCTAACCCTAACACTAACCCTAAACCTAACCCTAACCCCTACCCTACGCCGTACCCTCACCCGTAACCTATCCCATACCCTAAGCCGTACCCTAACCCTAACACTAACCCTAACCCTAAACCTAACCCCTACCCTACGCCGTACCCTCACCCGTACCCTATCCCATAACCTAAGCCGTACCCTAAACCTAACCCTAACCCTAACCTATACACTACGCCATACCCTCACCCGTACCCTAACCCGTACCCTAAGCCGTACCCTAACCCTAACCCTAACCCTAACCCTAACCCATACTCTATGCCGTACCCTAACCCGTACCCTAACCCGTATTCTAAGCCGTACCCTAACCATAACCAATACACTACACAGTACCCTCACCCGTACCCTCACCATACCCTAAGCCATACCCTAACCCTAACCCTAACCCTAACCTATACACTACGCCATACCCTCACTCGTACACTAACCTGTACCCTAAGCCATACCCTAACCCTAACCCTAACCCTAACCTATACACTACGCCATACCCTCACTCGTACCCTAACCCGTACCCTAAGCCGTACCCTAAACCTAACCCTAACCCTAACCCTAAACCATACGCTACGCCGTACCCTCACCCGTACCCTAACCCGTATCCTAAGCCGTACCCTAACCCTAACCCTAACCCTAAACCATACGCTACGCCGTACCCTCACCCGTAACCTAACCCGTATCCTAAGCCGTACCCTAACTCTAACCCTAACCCTAAACTATACCCTATGCCGTAACCTCACCCGTACCCTAACCCGTACCCTAAGCCGTACACTAACCCTAACCCTAACCCTAACCCATACCGTACGCCATAACCTAACACGTACCCTAACCCGTATCCTAAGCTGTACCCTAACCCTAACCAATACCCTACGCAGTATCCTCACCCATACCCTCACCCGTACCCTAAGCCGTACCCTAACCCTAACCCTAACCCTAACCCTAACCCCTACCCTATGCCATACCCTCACCTATACCCTATCCCATAACCTAAGCCGTACAATAACCCTAACACTAACCCTAACCCTAACCCATAACCTACGCCGTACCCTCACCCGTACCCTAACCCGTATACTAAGACCTACCGTAACCCTAACCAATACCCTACGCAGTATCCTCACCCATACCCTCACCCGTACACTAAGACGTACCCTAACCCTAACCCTAACCCTAACCCTAACGCATAACCTACGCCGTACCCTCACCCGTACCCTAACACGTACCCTAAGACGTACCGTAACCCTAACCCTAACACTAACCCTAACCCTAACCCACACTCTACACCGTACCCTAACCCGTACCCTAACACGTATCCTAAGCCGTACCCTAACCCTAACCAATACCCTACGCAGTACCCTCACCCGTACCCTCACCCGTACCCTAAGCCATACCCTAACACTAACCCTAACCCTAACCCTAACCCCTACCCTACGCCGTACCCTCACCCGTACCCTATCCCATACGCTAAGCCGTACCCTAACCCTAACACTAACACTAACCCTAACCCTAACCCTAACCCATACACTACGCCGTACCCTCACCCGTAACCTAACCCGTACCCTAAGCCGTACCCTAACCCTAACCCTAACCCCTACCCTATGCCGTACCCTCACCCGTACCCTATCCCATACCCTAAGCCGTACCCTAACCCTAACACTAACCCTAACCCTAACCCTAACCCTAAACTACCCTTGATTGCTTTTGCCTCTATTAGATTTCCTAAACACTAGTGTTTTAAGGAACAGGTTAAAAAGAAAATCCTAATGTGATTTTTTTATAATGTGTTTATTCTTTATCTTATCCTAGTGACTAAAATCTTCTCCATGGCTGGATCCCTAATAATATTCCTTTACGTGCTAAGTGGTATCTAGAGAGTGGGATAGGTTTAATAAATACCCTAATCCTAACGTGTACCCTAAACCTAACCCATACCCTAACCCTAACGCGTACCCTAACCCTAACAAAAAACCTAACCCTAACACGTACGCTAATCCTAACCCGTACCCTAAACCAATCCCTAACCCTAAAACTAACCCTAACCCTAACCCTAACCCTAACACTTACCCTACGCCGTACCCTCACCCGTACCCTCACCCGTACCCTAAGACGTACCCTAAACCTAACCCTTACCCATACGTTACGCCGTACCCTCACCCGTACCCTAACCCGTATCCTAAGCCGTACCCTAACCCTAACCCTAACCCTAACCCTAACCCATACCCTACGCCATACCATAACCCGTACCCTAACCCGTATCCTAAGCCGTATCCTAACCCTAACCAATACCCTACGCAGTACCCTCACCCGTACCCTCACCCGTACCCTAAGCCGTACCCTAACCCCAACCCTAACCCTAACTCTAACCCTAACCCCTACCCTACGCCGTACCCTCACCCGTACCCTATCCCATACGCTAAGCCGTACCCTAACCCTAACACTAACACTAACCCTAACCCTAACCCTAACCCATACCCTACGCCGTACCCTCACCCGTAACCTAACCCGTACCCAAAGCCGTACCCAAACCTAACCCTATCCTATACACTACGCCGTACCCTCACCCGTACCCTAATCCGTACCCTAAGCCGTACCCTAACCCTAACCCTAACCTATACACTACGCCGTACCCTCTCCCGTTCCCTAACCCGTACCCTCACCCGTACCCTAACCCGTACCCTAAGCCGTACCCTAACTCTAACTCTAACCCTAACCCTAACCCTTACCCATACCCTGCGCCGTACCCTAACCCATACAATAACCTGTATCCTAAGCCTTAACCTAACCCTAACCAATGACCTACACAGTACCCTCACCCGTACCCTAAGCCATACCCTAACCCTAACCCTAACACTAACCCTAACCCTAAACCCTACCCTATGCCGTACCCTCACCCATACCCTATCCCATACCCTAAGCCATACCCTAACCCTAACACTAACCCTAACCCTAACCCTAAACTACCCTTGACTGCTTTTGCCTCCATTAGATTTCCTAAGCACTAGTGTTTTAAAGAACAGGTTAAAAAGAAAATCCTAATGTGATTTTTTTATAATGTGTTTATTCTTTATCTTATCCTAGTAACGAAAATCTTCTCCATGGCTGGACCCTAAATAATATTCCTTTACGTGCTAAGTGGTATCTAGAGAGTGGGATAGGTTTCATAAATACCCTAATCCTAAAGTGTACCCTAAACCTAACCCATACCCTAACCCTAACGCGTACCCTAACCCTAACCAAAACCCTAACCCGAACACGTATGCTAATCCTAACCCGTACCCTAAACCAATCCCTAACCCTAAAACTAACCCTAACCCTAACCCATAACCTACACCGTACCCTCACCCGTACCCTAACCCGTACCCTAAGCCGTACCCTAACCCTAACCCTAAACCATATGCTACGCCGTACCCTCACCTGTACCCTAACCCGTATCCTAAGCCGTACCCTAACCCTAACCCTAACCCTAAACTATACCCTACGCCGTAACCTCACCCGTACCCTAACCCGTACCCTAAGCCGTACCCTAACCCTAACCCTAACCCTAACCCTAACCCTAACCCATAGCCTACGCCATACCCTAACCCGTACCCTAACCCGTATCCTAAGCCATATCCTAACCCTAACCAATACCCTACGCAGTACCCTCACACGTACCCTCACCCGTACCCTAAGCCGTACCCTAACCCCAACCCTAACCCTAACTCTAACCCTAACCTTACCCTACGCCGTACCCTCACCCGTACCCTATCCCATACACTAAGCCGTACCCTAACCCTAACACTAACACTAACCCTAACCCTAACCCTAACCCATACACTACGCCGTACCCTCACCCGTAACCTAACCCGTACCCTAAGCCGTACCCTAACCCTAACCCTAACCTATACACTACGCCGTACCCTCACCCGTACCCTAACCCGTACCCTAAGCCGTACCCTAACACTAAACCTAACCCTAACCCTAACCCTTACCCATACCCTGCGCCGTACCCTAACACATACAATAACCTGTATCCTAAGCCTTAACCTAACCCTAACCAATGACCTACACAGTACCCTCACCCGTACCCTAAGCCATACCCTAACCCTAACCCTAACACTAACCCTAACCCTAAACCCTACCCTATGCCGTACCCTCACCCATACCCTATCCCATACCCTAAGCCCTACCCTAACCCTAACCCTAACCCTAACCCTAAACTACCCTTTACTGCTTTTGCCTCCATTAGATTTCCTAAACACTAGTGTTTTAAGGAACAGGTTAGAAAGAAAACCTTATGTGATTTTTTTATAATGAGTTTATTCTTTATCTTATCCTAGTGACTAAAATCTTCTCCATGGCTGAACCCCAAATAATATTCCTTTACGTGCTAAGTGGTATCTAGAGAGTGGGATAGGTTTAATAAATACCCTAATCCTAAAGTGTACCCTAAACCTAACCCATACCCTAACCCTAACGCGTATCCTAACCCTAACCAAAACCCTAACCCGAACACGTATGCTAATCCTAACCCGTACCCTAAACCAATCCCTAACCCTAAAACTAACCCTAATCCTAACCCTAACCCTAACCCATAACCTACACCGTACCCTCACCCGTACCCTAACCCGTACCCTAAGCCGTACCCTAACCCTAACACTAACCCTAGACCATACGCTACGCCGTACCCTCACCCGTACCCTAACCCGTATCCTAAGCCGTACCCTAACCCTAACCCTAACCCTAAACTATACCCTATGCCGTAACCTCACCCGTACCCTAACCCGTACCCTAAGCCGTACCCTAACCCTAACCCTAACCCTAACCCTAACCCATACCGTACGCCATACCCTAACACGTACCCTAACCCGTATCCTAAGCCGTACCCTAACCCTAACCAATACCCTACGCAGTATTCTCACCCATACCCTCACCCATACCCTAAGCCGTACCCTAACCGTAACCCTAACCCTAACCCTAACCCTAACCCCTAACCTATGCCATACCCTCACCTGTACCCTATCCCATAACCTAAGCCGTACCATAACCCTAACACTAACCCTAACACTAACCCATAACCTACGCCGTACCCTCACCCGTACCCTAACCCGTATCCTAAGCCGTACCCTAACCCTAACCCTAACCCTAACCCTAACCCATAACCTACGCCGTAACCTCACCCGTACCCTAACACGTACCCTAAGATGTACCGTAACCCTAACCCTAACACTAACCCTAACCCTAACCCACACTCTACGCCGTACCCTAACCCGTACCCTAACACGTATCCTAAGCCGTACTCTAACCCTAACCAATACCCTACGCAGTACCCTCACCCGTACCCTCACCCGTACCCTAAGCCATACCCTAACCCTAACCCTAACCCTAACCCTAACCCCTACCCTACGCCGTACCCTCACCCGTACCCTATCCCATACCCTAAGCCGTACCCTAACCCTAACACTAACCCTAACCCTAACCCTAACCCTAAACTACCCTTGATTGCTTTTGCCTCTATTAGATTTCCTAAGCACTAGTGTTTTAAGGAACAGGTTAAAAAGAAAATCCTAATGTGATTTTTTTATAATGTGTTTATTCTTTATCTTATCCTAGTGACTAAAATCTTCTCCATGGCTGGATCCCTAATAATATTCCTTTACGTGCTAAGTGGTATCTAGAGAGTGGGATAGGTTTAATAAATACCCTAATCCTAACGTGTACCCTAACCCTAACCCATACCCTAACCCTAACGCGTACCCTAACCCTAACCGAAAACCTAACCCTAACACGTACGCTAATCCTAAACCGTACCCTAAACCAATCCCTAACCCTAAAACTAACCCTAACCCTAACCCTAACCCTAACCCTTACCCTACGCCGTACCCTCACCCGTACCCTAACCCGTACCCTAGGACGTACCCTAACCCTAACCCTAACCCATACGCTACGCCGTACCCTCACCCGTACCCTAACCCGTATCCTAAGCCGTACCCTAACCCTAACCCTAACCCTAACCCTAACCCTAACCCATACCCTACGCCATACCCTAACCCTAACCCTAACCCGTATCCTAAGCCGTACCCTAACCCTAACCCTAACCCTAACCGCTACCCTACGCCGTACCCTATCCCATACCCTAAGCGGTACCCTAAACCTAACACTAACCCTAAACCTAACCCTAACCCCTACCCTATGCCGTACCCTCACCCGTAACCTATCCCATACCCTAAGCCGTACCCTAACCCTAACACTAACCCTAACCCTAAACCTAACCCCTACCCTACGCCGTATCCTCACCCGTACCCTATCCCATAACCTAAGCCGTACCCTAACCCTAACCCTAACCCTAACCTATACACTACGCGGTACCCTCACCCGTACCCTAACCCGTACCCTAAGCCGTACCCTAACCCTAACCCTAACCCTAACCCTAAACCTAACCCATACCCTACGCCGTACCCTAAACCGTACCCTAACCCGTATTCTAAGCCGTACCCTAACCATAACCAATACCCTACACAGTACCCTCACCCGTACCCTCTCCCGTACCCTAAGCCATACCCTAACCCTAACCCTAACCCTAACCTATACACTACACCATACCCTCACCCGTACCCTAACCCGTATCCTAAGCCGTACCCTAACCCTAACCCTAACCCTAAACTATACCCTACGCCGTAACCTCACCCGTACCCTAACCCGTACCCTAAGCCGTACCCTAACCCTAACCCTAACCCTAACCCTAACCCTAACCCATACCGTACGCCATACCCTAACACGTACCCTAACCCGTATCCTAAGCCGTACCCTAACCCTAACCAATACCCTACGCAGTATCCTCACCCATACCCTCACCCGTACCCTAAGCCGTACCCTAACCCTAACCCTAACCCTAACCCTAACCCTAACCCCTACCCTATGCCATACCCTCACCTGTACCCTATCCCATAACCTAAGCCGTACCATAACCCTAACACTAACCCTAACCCTAACCCATAACCTACGCCGTACCCTCACCCGTACCCTAACCCGTATCCTAAGCCGTACCCTAACCCTAACCCTAACCCTAACCCTAACCCATAACCTACGCCGTACCCTCACCCGTACCCTAACACGTACCCTAAGACGTACCGTAACCCTAACACTAACCCTAACCCTAACCCACACTCTACGCCGTACCCTAAACCGTACCCTAACACGTATCCTAAGCCGTACCCTAACCCTAACCAATACCGTACGCAGTACCCTCACCCGTACCCTCACCCGTACCCTAAGCCATACCCTAACCCTAACCCTAACCCTAACCCTAACCCCTACCCTACGCCGTACCCTCACCCGTACCCTATCCGATACGCTAAGCCGTACCCTAACCCTAACACTAACACTAACCCTAACCCTAACCCTAACCCATACCCTACGCCGTACCCTCACCCATAACCTAATCCGTACCCTAAGCCGTACCCTAACCCTAACCCTAACCTATACACTACGCCGTACCCTCACCCGTTCCCTAACCCGTACCCTAAGCCGTACCCTAACTCTAACCCTAACCCTAACCCTAACCCTTACCCATACCCTGCGCCGTACCCTAACCCATACAATAACCTGTATCCTAAGCCTTAACCTAACCCTAACCAATGACCTACACAGTACCCTCACCCGTACCCTAAGCCATACCCTAACCCTAACCCTAACACTAACCCTAACCCTAAACCCTACCCTATGCCGTACCCTCACCCATACCCTATCCCATACCCTAAGCCGTACCCTAACCCTAACACTAACCCTAACCCTAACCCTAACCCTAAACTACCGTTGACTGCTTTTGCCTCCATTAGATTTCCTTAGCAATAGTGTTTTAAGGAACAGGTTAAAAAGAAAATCCTAATGTGATTTTTTTATACTGTGTTTATTCTTTATCTTATCCTAGTGACTAAAAGCTTCTCCATGGCTGGACCCCAAATAATATTCCTTTACGTGCTAAGTGGTATCTAGAGAGTGGGATAGGTTTAATAAATACCCTAATCCTAACGTGTACCCTAACCCTAACCCATACCCTAACCCTAATGCGTACCCTAACCCTAACCCAAACCCTAACCCTAACACGTACGCTAATCCTACCCCGTACCCTAAACCAATCCCTAACCCTAAAACTAACCCTAACCCTAACCCTAACCCTAACCCATACGCTACGCCGTACCCTCACCCATACCCTAACCCGTATCCTAAGCCGTACCCTAATCCTAAACCTAACCCTAACCTCTACCCTACGCCGTACCCTCACCCGTACCCTAACCCGTACCCAAAGCCTTACCCTAACCCTAACCCTAACCCTCACCCATACCCAACGCCGTAACCTAACCCATATCCTAACCCGTATCCTAAGCCGTACCCTAACCCTAACCAATAACCTATGCAGTACCCTCACCAGTACCCTCACCCGTATCCTAAGCCCTACCCTAACCCTAACCCTAACCCTAACCCTAAACTACCCTTTACTGCTTTTGCCTCCATTAGATTTCCTAAACACTAGTGTTTTAAAGAACAGGTTAAAAAGAAAACCTTATGTGATTTTTTTTATAATGTGTTTATTCTTTATCTTATCCTAGTGACTAAAATCTTCTCCATGGCTGAACCCCAAATAATATTCCTTTACGTGCTAAGTGGTATCTAGAGAGTGGGATAGGTTTAATAAATACCCTAATCCTAACGTGTACCCTAAACCTAACCCATACCCTAACCCTAACGCGTACCCTAAACCTAACCAAAACCCTAACCCGAACAAGTATGCGAATCCTAACCCGTACCCTAAACCAATCCCTAACCCTAACCCTAACCCTAACCCTAACCCATAACCTACGCCGTACCCTCACCCGTACCCTAACCCGTACCCTAAGCCGTACCCTAACCCTAACCCTAACCCTAACCCATACGCTACGCCGCACCCTCACCCGTACCCTAACCCGTATCCTAAGCCGTACCCTAACCCTAACCCTAACCGCTACCCTACGCCGTACCCTATCCCATACCCTAAGCGGTACCCTAAACGTAACACTAACCCTAAACCTAACCCTAACCCCTACCCTACGCCGTACCCTCACCCGTAACCTATCACATACCCTAAGCCGTACCCTAACCCTAACACTAACCCTAACCCTAAACCTAACCCCTACCCTACGCCGTACCCTCACCCGTACCCTATCCCATACCCTAAGCCGTACCCTAACCCTAACCCTAACCCTAACCTATACACTACGCCGTACCCTCACCCGTACCCTATCCCATACCCTAAGCCGTACCCTAACCCTAACACTAACCCTAACCCTAACCCTAACCCTAAACTACCCTTGATTGCTTTTTCCTCTATTAGATTTCCTAAGCACTAGTGTTTTAAGGAACAGGTTAAAAAGAAAATCCTAACGTGATTTTTTTATAATGTGTTTATTCTTTATCTTATCCTAGTGACTAAAATCTTCTCCATGGCTGGATCCCTAATAATATTCCTTTACGTGCTAAGTGGTATCTAGAGAGTGGGATAGGTTTAATAAATACCCTAATCCTAACGTGTACCCTAACCCTAACCCATACCCTAACCCTAACGCGTACCCTAACCCTAACCCAAAACCTAACCCTAACACGTACGCTAATCCTAACCCGTACCCTAAACCAATCCCTAACCCTAAAACTAACCCTAACCCTAACCCTAACCGTAACCCTTACCCTACGCCGTACCCTCACCCGTACCCTAACCCGTACCCTAAGACGGACCCTAACCCTAACCCTAACCCATACGCTACGCCATACCCTCACCCGTACCCTAACCCGTATCCTAAGCCGTACCCTAAACCTAACCCTAACCCTAACCCTAACCCTAACCAATACCCTAGGCCATACCCTAACCCGTACCCTAACCCGTATCCTAAGCCATATCCTAACCTAACCAATACCCTATGCAGTACCCTCACCCGTACCCTCACCCGTACCCTAAGCCGTACCCTAACCCCAACCCTAACCCTAACTCTAACCCTAATCCCTACCCTACCCCGTACCCTCACCCGTACCCTATCCCATACGCTAAGCCGTACCCTAACGCTAACACTAACACTAACCCTAACCCTAACCCTAACCCATACCCTACGCCGTACCCTCACCCGTAACCTAACCCGTACCCTAAGCCGTACCCTAACCCTAACCCTAACCTATACACTACGCCGTACCCTCACCCGTACCCTAACCCGTACCCTAAGCCGTACCCTAACTCTAACCCTAACCCTAACCCTAACCCTTACCCATACCCTGCGCCGTACCCTAACCCATACAATAAACTGTATCCTAAGCCTTAACCTAACCCTAACCAATGACCTACACAGTACCCTCACCCGTACCCTAAGCCGTACCCTAACCCTAACCCTAACACTAACCCTAACCCTAAACCCTACCCTATGCCGTACCCTCACCCATACCTATCCCATACCCTAGGCCGTACCCTAACCCTAACACTAACCCTAACCCTAACCCTAACCCTAAACTACCCTTGACTGCTTTTGCCTCCATTAGATTTCCTAAGCACTAGTGTTTTAAGGAACAGGTTAAAAAGAAAATCCTAATGTGATTTTTTTATAATGTGATTATTCTTTATCTTATCCTAGTGACGAAAATATTCTCCATGGCTGGACCCTAAATAATATTCCTTTACGTGCTAAGTGGTATCTAGAGAGTGGGATAGGTTTAATAAATACTCTAATCCTAACGCGTACCCTAACCATAACCCATACCCTAACCCTAACGCGTACCCTAACCCTAACCCAAACCCTAACCCTAACACGTACGCTAATCCTAACCCGTACCCTAAACCAATCCCTAACCCTAAAACTAACCCTAACCCTAACCCTAACCCTAACCCATACGCTACGCCGTACCCTCACCCATACCCTAACCCGTATCCTAAGCCGTACCCTAACCCTAAACCTAACCCTAACCTCTACCCTACACCGTACCCTCACCCGTACCCTAACCCGTACCCAAAGCCTTACCCTAACCCTAACCCTAACCCTCACCCATACCCAACGCCGTAACCTAACCCATATCCTAACCCGTATCCTAAGCCGTACCCTAAACCTAACCAATAACCTACGCAGTACCCTCACCAGTAACCTCACCCGTATCCTAAGGCTTACACTAACCCTAACCCTAACCCTAACCCTAAACTACCCTTTACTGCTTTTGCCTCCATTAGATTTCCTAAACACTAGTGTTTTAAGGAACAGGTTAAAAAGAAAACCTTATGTGATTTTTTTATAATGTGTTTATTCTTTATCTTATCCTAGTGACTAAAATCTTCTCCATGGCTGAACCCCAAATAATATTCCTTTACGTGCTAAGTGGTATCTAGAGAGTGGGATAGGTTTAATAAATACCCTAATCCTAACGTGTACCCTAAACCTAACCCATACCCTAACCCTAACGCGTACCGTAACCCTAACCAAACCATAACCCGAACAAGTATGCTAATCCTAACCCGTACCCTAAACCAATCCCTAACCCTAAAACTAAACCTAACCCTAACCCTAACCCTAACCCATAACCTACGCCGTACTCTCACCCGTACCCTAACCCGTATCCTAAGCCGTACCCTAACCCTAACCCTAACCTTAACCCTAACCGCTACCCTACGCCGTACCCTATCCCATACCCTAAGCGGTACCCTAAACCTAACACTAACCCTAAACCTAACCCTAACCCCTACCCTACGCCGTACCCTCACCCGGAACCTATCCCATACCCTAAGCCGTACCCTAACCCTAACACTAACCCTAACCCTAAACCTAACCCCTACCCTACGCCGTACCCTCACCCGTACCCTATCCCATACCCTAAGCCGTACCCTAACCCTAACCCTAACCCTAACCTATTCACTACACCATACCCTCACCCGTACCCTAACCCGTACCCTAAGCCGTACCCTAACCCTAACCCTAACCCTAACCCTAACCCTAACCCATACCCTACGCCGTACCCTAACCCATACTCTAACCCGTATTCTAAGCCGTACCCTAACCATAACCAATACCCTACACAGTACCCTCACCCGTACCCTCTCCCGTACCCTAAGCCATACCCTAACCCTAACCCTAACCCTAACCTATACACTACACCATACCCTCACCCGTACCCTAACCCGTATCCTAAGCCGTACCCTAACCCTAACCCTAACCCTAAACTATACCCTACGCCGTAACCTCACCCGTACCCTAACCCGTACCCTAAGCCGTACCCTAACCCTAACCCTAACCCTAACCCTAACCCTAACCCATACCGTACGCCATACCCTAACACGTACCCTAACCCATATCCTAAGCCGTACCCTAACCCTATCCAATACCCTACGCAGTATCCTCACCCATACCCTCACCCGTACCCTAAGCCGTACCCTAACCCTAACCCTAACCCTAACCCTAACCCTAACCCCTACCCTATGCCATACCCTCACCTGTACCCTATCCCATAACCTAAGCCGTACCATAACCCTAACACTAACCCTAACCCTAACCCATAACCTACGCCGTACCCTCACCCGTACCCTAACCCGTATCCTAAGCCGTACCCTAACCCTAACCCTAACCCTAACCCTAACCCATAACCTACGCCGTACCCTCACCCGTACCCTAACACGTACCCTAAGACGTACCGTAACCCTAACCCTAACACTAACCCTAACCCTAACCCACACTCTACGCCGTACCCTAAACCGTACCCTAACACGTATCCTAAGCCGTACCCTAACCCTAACCAATACCGTACGCAGTACCCTCACCCGTACCCTCACCCGTACCCTAAGCCATACCCTAACCCTAACCCTAACCCTAACCCTAACCCCTACCCTACGCCGTACCCTCACCCGTACCCTATCCGATACGCTAAGCCGTACCCTAACCCTAACACTAACACTAACCCTAACCCTAACCCTAACCCATACCCTACGCCGTACCCTCACCCATAACCTAATCCGTACCCTAAGCCGTACCCTAACCCTAACCCTAACCTATACACTACGCCGTACCCTCACCCGTTCCCTAACCCGTACCCTAAGCCGTACCCTAACTCTAACCCTAACCCTAACCCTAACCCTTACCCATACCCTGCGCCGTACCCTAACCCATACAATAACCTGTATCCTAAGCCTTAACCTAACCCTAACCAATGACCTACACAGTACCCTCACCCGTACCCTAAGCCATACCCTAACCCTAACCCTAACACTAACCCTAACCCTAAACCCTACCCTATGCCGTACCCTCACCCATACCCTATCCCATACCCTAAGCCGTACCATAACCCTAACACTAACCCTAACCCTAACCCTAACCCTAAACTACCGTTGACTGCTTTTGCCTCCATTAGATTTCCTTAGCAATAGTGTTTTAAGGAACAGGTTAAAAAGAAAATCCTAATGTGATTTTTTTATACTGTGTTTATTCTTTATCTTATCCTAGTGACTAAAAGCTTCTCCATGGCTGGACCCCAAATAATATTCCTTTACGTGCTAAGTGGTATCTAGAGAGTGGGATAGGTTTAATAAATACCCTAATCCTAACGTGTACCCTAACCCTAACCCATACCCTAACCCTAATGCGTACCCTAACCCTAACCCAAACCCTAACCCTAACACGTACGCTAATCCTAACCCGTACCCTAAACCAATCCCTAACCCTAAAACTAACCCTAACCCTAACCCATACGCTACGCCGTACCCTCACCCATACCCTAACCCGTATCCTAAGCCGTACCCTAATCCTAAACCTAACCCTAACCTCTACCCTACGCCGTACCCTCACCCGTACCCTAACCCGTACCCAAAGCCTTACCCTAACCCTAACCCTAACCCTCACCCATACCCAACGCCGTAACCTAACCCATATCCTAACCCGTATCCTAAGCCGTACCCTAACCCTAACCAATAACCTATGCAGTACCCTCACCAGTACCCTCACCCGTATCCTAAGCCCTACCCTAACCCTAACCCTAACCCTAACCCTAAACTACCCTTTACTGCTGTTGCCTCCATTAGATTTCCTAAACACTAGTGTTTTAAGGAACAGGTTAAAAAGAAAACCTTATGTGATTTTTTATAATGTGTTCATTCTTTATCTTATCCTAGTGACTAAAATCTTCTCCATGGCTGAACCCCAAATAATATTCCTTTACGTGCTAAGTGGTATCTAGAGAGTGGGATAGGTTTAATAAATACCCTAATCCTAACGTGTACCCTAAACCTAACCCATACCCTAACCCTAACGCGTACCCTAACCCTAACCAAAACCCTAACCCGAACAAGTACGCTAATCCTAACCCGTACCCTAAACCAATCTCTAACCCTAAAACTAACCCTAACCCTAACCCTAACCCTAAACTATACCCTACGCCGTAACCTCACCCGTACCCTAACCCGTACCCTAAGCCGTACCCTAACCCTAACCCTAACCCTAACCCTAACCCTAACCCATACCGTACGCCATACCCTAACACGTACCCTAACCCGTATCCTAAGCCGTACCCTAACCCTAACCAATACCCTATGCAGTATCCTCACCCATACCCTCACCCGTACCCTAAGCCGTACCCTAACCCTAACCCTAACCCTAACCCTAACACCTACCCTATGCCATACCCTCACCTGTACCCTATCCCATAACCTAAGCCGTACCATAACCCTAACACTAACCCTAACCCTAACCCATAACCTACGCCGTACCCTCACCCGTACCCTAACCCGTATCCTAAGCCGTACCCTAACCCTAACCCTAACCCTAACCCTAACCCATAACCTACGCCGTACCCTCACCCGTACCCTAACACGTACCCTAAGACGTACCGTAACCCTAACCCTAACACTAACCCTAACCCTAACCCACACTCTACGCCGTACCCTAACCCGTACCCTAACACGTATCCTAAGCCGTACCCTAACCCTAACCAATACCGTATGCAGTACCCTCACCCGTACCCTCACCCGTACCCTAAGCCATACCCTAACCCTAACCCTAACCCTAACCCTAACCCCTACCCTACGCCGTACCCTCACCCGTACCCTATCCGATACGCTAAGCCGTACCCTAACCCTAACACTAACACTAACCCTAACCCTAACCCTAACCCATACCCTACGCCGTACCCTCACCCATAACCTAATCCGTACCCTAAGCCGTACCCTAACCCTAACCCTAACCTATACACTACGCCGTACCCTCACCCGTTCCCTAACCCGTACCCTAAGCCGTACCCTAACTCTAACCCTAACCCTAACCCTAACCCTTACCCATACCCTGCGCCGTACCCTAACCCATACAATAACCTGTATCCTAAGCCTTAACCTAACCCTAACCAATGACCTATACAGTACCCTCACCCGTACCCTAAGCCATACCCTAACCCTAACCTAACACTAACCCTAACCCTAAACCCTACCCTATGCCGTACCCTCACCCATACCCTATCCCATACCCTAAGCCGTACCCTAACCCTAACACTAACCCTAACCCTAACCCTAACCCTAAACTACCGTTGACTGCTTTTGCCTCCATTAGATTTCCTTAGCAATAGTGTTTTAAGGAACAGGTTAAAAAGAAAATCCTAATGTGATTTTTTTATACTGTGTTTATTCTTTATCTTATCCTAGTGACTAAAAGCTTCTCCATGGCTGGACCCCAAATAATATTCCTTTACGTGCTAAGTGGTATCTAGAGAGTGGGATAGGTTTAATAAATACCCTAATCCTAACGTGTACCCTAACCCTAACCCATACCCTAACCCTAATGCGTACCCTAACCCTAACCCAAACCCTAACCCTAACACGTACGCTAATCCTAACCCGTACCCTAAACCAATCCCTAACCCTAAAACTAACCCTAACCCTAACCCTAACCGTAACCCTTACCCTACGCCGTACCCTCACCCGTACCCTAACCCGTACCCTAAGACGGACCCTAACCCTAACCCTAACCCATACGCTACGCCATACCCTCACCCGTACCCTAACCCGTATCCTAAGCCGTACCCTAAACCTAACCCTAACCCTAACCCTAACCCTAACCAATACCCTAGGCCATACCCTAACCCGTACCCTAACCCGTATCCTAAGCCATATCCTAACCTAACCAATACCCTATGCAGTACCCTCACCCGTACCCTCACCCGTACCCTAAGCCATACCCTAACCCCAACCCTAACCCTAACTCTAACCCTAATCCCTACCCTACCCCGTACCCTCACCCGTACCCTATCCCATACGCTAAGCCGTACCCTAACGCTAACACTAACACTAACCCTAACCCTAACCCTAACCCATACCCTACGCCGTACCCTCACCCGTAACCTAACCCGTACCCTAAGCCGTACCCTAACCCTAACCCTAACCTATACACTACGCCGTACCCTCACCCGTACCCTAACCCGTACCCTAAGCCGTACCCTAACTCTAACCCTAACCCTAACCCTAACCCTTACCCATACCCTGCGCCGTACCCTAACCCATACAATAAACTGTATCCTAAGCCTTAACCTAACCCTAACCAATGACCTACACAGTACCCTCACCCGTACCCTAAGCCATACCCTAACCCTAACCCTAACACTAACCCTAACCCTAAACCCTACCCTATGCCGTACCCTCACCCATACCTATCCCATACCCTAGGCCGTACCCTAACCCTAACACTAACCCTAACCCTAACCCTAACCCTAAACTACCCTTGACTGCTTTTGCCTCCATTAGATTTCCTAAGCACTAGTGTTTTAAGGAACAGGTTAAAAAGAAAATCCTAATGTGATTTTTTTATAATGTGATTATTCTTTATCTTATCCTAGTGACGAAAATATTCTCCATGGCTGGACCCTAAATAATATTCCTTTACGTGCTAAGTGGTATCTAGAGAGTGGGATAGGTTTAATAAATACTCTAATCCTAACGCGTACCCTAACCATAACCCATACCCTAACCCTAACGCGTACCCTAACCCTAACCCAAACCCTAACCCTAACACGTACGCTAATCCTAACCCGTACCCTAAACCAATCCCTAACCCTAAAACTAACCCTAACCCTAACCCTAACCCTAACCCATACGCTACGCCGTACCCTCACCCATACCCTAACCCGTATCCTAAGCCGTACCCTAACCCTAAACCTAACCCTAACCTCTACCCTACACCGTACCCTCACCCGTACCCTAACCCGTACCCAAAGCCTTACCCTAACCCTAACCCTAACCCTCACCCATACCCAACGCCGTAACCTAACCCATATCCTAACCCGTATCCTAAGCCGTACCCTAACCCTAACCAATAACCTACGCAGTACCCTCACCAGTAACCTCACCCGTATCCTAAGGCCTACACTAACCCTAACCCTAACCCTAACCCTAAACTACCCTTTACTGCTTTTGCCTCCATTAGATTTCCTAAACACTAGTGTTTTAAGGAACAGGTTAAAAAGAAAACCTTATGTGATTTTTTTATAATGTGTTTATTCTTTATCTTATCCTAGTGACTAAAATCTTCTCCATGGCTGAACCCCAAATAATATTCCTTTACGTGCTAAGTGGTATCTAGAGAGTGGGATAGGTTTAATAAATACCCTAATCCTAACGTGTACCCTAAACCTAACCCATACCCTAACCCTAACGCGTACCGTAACCCTAACCAAAACCCTAACCCGAACAAGTATGCTAATCCTAACCCGTACCCTAAACCAATCCCTAACCCTAAAACTAAACCTAACCCTAACCCTAACCCTAACCCATAACCTACGCCGTACTCTCACCCGTACCCTAACCCGTATCCTAAGCCGTACCCTAACCCTAACCCTAACCTTAACCCTAACCGCTACCCTACGCCGTACCCTATCCCATACCCTAAGCGGTACCCTAAACCTAACACTAACCCTAAACCTAACCCTAACCCCTACCCTACGCCGTACCCTCACCCGGAACCTATCCCATACCCTAAGCCGTACCCTAACCCTAACACTAACCCTAACCCTAAACCTAACCCCTACCCTACGCCGTACCCTCACCCGTACCCTATCCCATACCCTAAGCCGTACCCTAACCCTAACCCTAACCCTAACCTATACACTACACCATACCCTCACCCGTACCCTAACCCGTACCCTAAGCCGTACCCTAACCCTAACCCTAACCCTAACCCTAACCCATACCCTACGCCGTACCCTAACCCATACTCTAACCCGTATTCTAAGCCGTACCCTAACCATAACCAATACCCTACACAGTACCCTCACCCGTACCCTCTCCCGTACCCTAAGCCATACCCTAACCCTAACCCTAACCCTAACCTATACACTACACCATACCCTCACCCGTACCCTAACCCGTATCCTAAGCCGTACCCTAACCCTAACCCTAACCCTAAACTATACCCTACGCCGTAACCTCACCCGTACCCTAACCCGTACCCTAAGCCGTACCCTAACCCTAACCCTAACCCTAACCCTAACCCTAACCCATACCGTACGCCATACCCTAACACGTACCCTAACCCGTATCCTAAGCCGTACCCTAACCCTAACCAATACCCTACGCAGTATCCTCACCCATACCCTCACCCGTACCCTAAGCCGTACCCTAACCCTAACCCTAACCCTAACCCTAACCCTAACCCCTACCCTATGCCATACCCTCACCTGTACCCTATCCCATAACCTAAGCCGTACCATAACCCTAACACTAACCCTAATCCTAACCCATAACCTACGCCGTACCCTCACCCGTACCCTAACCCGTATCCTAAGCCGTACCCTAACCCTAACCCTAACCCTAACCCTAACCCATAACCTACGCCGTACCCTCACCCGTACCCTAACACGTACCCTAAGACGTACCGTAACCCTAACCCTAACACTAACCCTAACCCTAACCCACACTCTACGCCGTACCCTAAACCGTACCCTAACACGTATCCTAAGCCGTACCCTAACCCTAACCAATACCGTACGCAGTACCCTCACCCGTACCCTCACCCGTACCCTAAGCCATACCCTAACCCTAACCCTAACCCTAACCCTAACCCCTACCCTACGCCATACCCTCACCCGTACCCTATCCGATACGCTAAGCCGTACCCTAACCCTAACACTAACACTAACCCTAACCCTAACCCTAACCCATACCCTACGCCGTACCCTCACCCATAACCTAATCCGTACCCTAAGCCGTACCCTAACCCTAACCCTAACCTATACACTACGCCGTACCCTCACCCGTTCCCTAACCCGTACCCTAAGCCGTACCCTAACTCTAACCCTAACCCTAACCCTAACCCTTACCCATACCCTGCGCCGTACCCTAACCCATACAATAACCTGTATCCTAAGCCTTAACCTAACCCTAACCAATGACCTACACAGTACCCTCACCCGTACCCTAAGCCATACCCTAACCCTAACCCTAACACTAACCCTAACCCTAAACCCTACCCTATGCCGTACCCTCACCCATACCCTATCCCATACCCTAAGCCGTACCCTAACCCTAACACTAACCCTAACCCTAACCCTAACCCTAAACTACCGTTGACTGCTTTTGCCTCCATTAGATTTCCTTAGCAATAGTGTTTTAAGGAACAGGTTAAAAAGAAAATCCTAATGTGATTTTTTTATACTGTGTTTATTCTTTATCTTATCCTAGTGACTAAAAGCTTCTCCATGGCTGGACCCCAAATAATATTCCTTTACGTGCTAAGTGGTATCTAGAGAGTGGGATAGGTTTAATAAATACCCTAATCCTAACGTGTACCCTAACCCTAACCCATACCCTAACCCTAATGCGTACCCTAACCCTAACCCAAACCCTAACCCTAACACGTACGCTAATCCTACCCCGTACCCTAAACCAATCCCTAACCCTAAAACTAACCCTAACCCTAACCCTAACCCTAACCCATACGCTACGCCGTACCCTCACCCATACCCTAACCCGTATCCTAAGCCGTACCCTAATCCTAAACCTAACCCTAACCTCTACCCTACGCCGTACCCTCACCCGTACCCTAACCCGTACCCAAAGCCTTACCCTAACCCTAACCCTAACCCTCACCCATACCCAACGCCGTAACCTAACCCATATCCTAACCCGTATCCTAAGCCGTACCCTAACCCTAACCAATAACCTATGCAGTACCCTCACCAGTACCCTCACCCGTATCCTAAGCCCTACCCTAACCCTAACCCTAACCCTAACCCTAAACTACCCTTTACTGCTTTTGCCTCCATTAGATTCCCTAAACACTAGTGTTTTAAAGAACAGGTTAAAAAGAAAACCTTATGTGATTTTTTTTATAATGTGTTTATTCTTTATCTTATCCTAGTGACTAAAATCTTCTCCATGGCTGAACCCCAAATAATATTCCTTTACGTGCTAAGTGGTATCTAGAGAGTGGGATAGGTTTAATAAATACCCTAATCCTAACGTGTACCCTAAACCTAACCCATACCCTAACCCTAACGCGTACCCTAAACCTAACCAAAACCCTAACCCGAACAAGTATGCGAATCCTAACCCGTACCCTAAACCAATCCCTAACCCTAACCCTAACCCTAACCCTAACCCATAACCTACGCCGTACCCTCACCCGTACCCTAACCCGTACCCTAAGCCGTAACCTAACCCTAACCCTAACCCTAACCCATACGCTACGCCGCACCCTCACCCGTACCCTAACCCGTATCCTAAGCCGTACCCTAACCCTAACCCTAACCGCTACCCTACGCCGTACCCTATCCCATACCCTAAGCGGTACCCTAAACGTAACACTAACCCTAAACCTAACCCTAACCCCTACCCTACGCCGTACCCTCACCCGTAACCTATCCCATACCCTAAGCCGTACCCTAACCCTAACACTAACCCTAACCCTAAACCTAACCCCTACCCTACGCCGTACCCTCACCCGTACCCTATCCCATACCCTAAGCCGTACCCTAACCCTAACCCTAACCCTAACCTATACACTACGCCGTACCCTCACCCGTACCCTAAACCGTACCCTAAGCCGTACCCTAACCCTAACCCTAACCCTAACCCTAACCCTAACCCATACCCTACGCCGTACCCTAAACCGTACCCTAACCCGTATTCTAAGCCGTACCCTAACCATAACCAATACCCTACACAGTACCCTCACCCGTACCCTCACCCGTACCCTAAGCCATACCCTAACCCTAACTCTAACCCTAACCTATACACTACGCCATACCCTCACCCGTACCCTAACCCGTACCCTAAGCCGTACGCTAACCCTAACCCTAACCCTAAACTATACCCTACGCCGTAACCTCACCCATACCCTATCCCATACCCTAAGCCGTACCCTAACCCTAACACTAACCCTAACCCTAACCCTAACCCTAAACTACCCTTGATTGCTTTTTCCTCTATTAGATTTCCTAAGCACTAGTGTTTTAAGGAACAGGTTAAAAAGAAAATCCTAACGTGATTTTTTTATAATGTGTTTATTCTTTATCTTATCCTAGTGACGAAAATATTCTCCATGGCTGGACCCTAAATAATATTCCTTTACGTGCTAAGTGGTATCTAGAGAGTGGGATAGGTTTAATAAATACTCTAATCCTAACGCGTACCCTAACCATAACCCATACCCTAACCCTAACGCGTACCCTAACCCTAACCCAAACCCTAACCCTAACACGTACGCTAATCCTAACCCGTACCCTAAACCAATCCCTAACCCTAAAACTAACCCTAACCCTAACCCTAACCCTAACCCATACGCTACGCCGTACCCTCACCCATACCCTAACCCGTATCCTAAGCCGTACCCTAACCCTAAACCTAACCCTAACCTCTACCCTACACCGTACCCTCACCCGTACCCTAACCCGTACCCAAAGCCTTACCCTAACCCTAACCCTAACCCTCACCCATACCCAACGCCGTAACCTAACCCATATCCTAACCCGTATCCTAAGCCGTACCCTAACCCTAACCAATAACCTACGCAGTACCCTCACCAGTAACCTCACCCGTATCCTAAGGCCTACCCTAACCCTAACCCTAACCCTAACCCTAAACTACCCTTTACTGCTTTTGCCTCCATTAGATTTCCTAAACACTAGTGTTTTAAGGAACAGGTTAAAAAGAAAACCTTATGTGATTTTTTTATAATGTGTTTATTCTTTATCTTATCCTAGTGACTAAAATCTTCTCCATGGCTGAACCCCAAATAATATTCCTTTACGTGCTAAGTGGTATCTAGAGAGTGGGATAGGTTTAATAAATACCCTAATCCTAACGTGTACCCTAAACCTAACCCATACCCTAACCCTAACGCGTACCGTAACCCTAACCAAAACCCTAACCCGAACAAGTATGCTAATCCTAACCCGTACCCTAAACCAATCCCTAACCCTAAAACTAAACCTAACCCTAACCCTAACCCTAACCCATAACCTACGCCGTACTCTCACCCGTACCCTAACCCGTATCCTAAGCCGTACCCTAACCCTAACCCTAACCTTAACCCTAACCGCTACCCTACGCCGTACCCTATCCCATACCCTAAGCGGTACCCTAAACCTAACACTAACCCTAAACCTAACCCTAACCCCTACCCTACGCCGTACCCTCACCCGGAACCTATCCCATACCCTAAGCCGTACCCTAACCCTAACCCTAACCCTAACCTATACACTACACCATACCCTCACCCGTACCCTAACCCGTACCCTAAGCCGTACCCTAACCCTAACCCTAACCCTAACCCTAACCCTAACCCATACCCTACGCCGTACCCTAACCCATACTCTAACCCGTATTCTAAGCCGTACCCTAACCATAACCAATACCCTACACAGTACCCTCACCCGTACCCTCTCCCGTACCCTAAGCCATACCCTAACCCTAACCCTAACCCTAACCTATACACTACACCATACCCTCACCCGTACCCTAACCCGTATCCTAAGCCGTACCCTAACCCTAACCCTAACCCTAAACTATACCCTACGCCGTAACCTCACCCGTACCCTAACCCGTACCCTAAGCCGTACCCTAACCCTAACCCTAACCCTAACCCTAACCCTAACCCATACCGTACGCCATACCCTAACACGTACCCTAACCCGTATCCTAAGCCGTACCCTAACCCTAACCAATACCCTACGCAGTATCCTCACCCATACCCTCACCCGTACCCTAAGCCGTACCCTAACCCTAACCCTAACCCTAACCCTAACCCCTACCCTATGCCATACCCTCACCTGTACCCTATCCCATAACCTAAGCCGTACCATAACCCTAACACTAACCCTAACCCTAACCCATAACCTACGCCGTACCCTCACCCGTACCCTAACCCGTATCCTAAGCCGTACCCTAACCCTAACCCTAACCCTAACCCTAACCCATAACCTACGCCGTACCCTCACCCGTACCCTAACACGTACCCTAAGACGTACCGTAACCCTAACCCTAACACTAACCCTAACCCTAACCCACACTCTACGCCGTACCCTAAACCGTACCCTAACACGTATCCTAAGCCGTACCCTAACCCTAACCAATACCGTACGCAGTACCCTCACCCGTACCCTCACCCGTACCCTAAGCCATACCCTAACCCTAACCCTAACCCTAACCCTAACCCCTACCCTACGCCGTACCCTCACCCGTACCCTATCCGATACGCTAAGCCGTACCCTAACCCTAACACTAACACTAACCCTAACCCTAACCCTAACCCATACCCTACGCCGTACCCTCACCCATAACCTAATCCGTACCCTAAGCCGTACCCTAACCCTAACCCTAACCTATACACTACGCCGTACCCTCACCCGTTCCCTAACCCGTACCCTAAGCCGTACCCTAACTCTAACCCTAACCCTAACCCTAACCCTTACCCATACCCTGCGCCGTACCCTAACCCATACAATAACCTGTATCCTAAGCCTTAACCTAACCCTAACCAATGACCTACACAGTACCCTCACCCGTACCCTAAGCCATACCCTAACCCTAACCCTAACACTAACCCTAACCCTAAACCCTACCCTATGCCGTACCCTCACCCATACCCTATCCCATACCCTAAGCCGTACCATAACCCTAACACTAACCCTAACCCTAACCCTAACCCTAAACTACCGTTGACTGCTTTTGCCTCCATTAGATTTCCTTAGCAATAGTGTTTTAAGGAACAGGTTAAAAAGAAAATCCTAATGTGATTTTTTTATACTGTGTTTATTCTTTATCTTATCCTAGTGACTAAAAGCTTCTCCATGGCTGGACCCCAAATAATATTCCTTTACGTGCTAAGTGGTATCTAGAGAGTGGGATAGGTTTAATAAATACCCTAATCCTAACGTGTACCCTAACCCTAACCCATACCCTAACCCTAATGCGTACCCTAACCCTAACCCAAACCCTAACCCTAACACGTACGCTAATCCTAACCCGTACCCTAAACCAATCCCTAACCCTAAAACTAACCCTAACCCTAACCCATACGCTACGCCGTACCCTCACCCATACCCTAACCCGTATCCTAAGCCGTACCCTAATCCTAAACCTAACCCTAACCTCTACCCTACGCCGTACCCTCACCCGTACCCTAACCCGTACCCAAAGCCTTACCCTAACCCTAACCCTAACCCTCACCCATACCCAACGCCGTAACCTAACCCATATCCTAACCCGTATCCTAAGCCGTACCCTAACCCTAACCAATAACCTATGCAGTACCCTCACCAGTACCCTCACCCGTATCCTAAGCCCTACCCTAACCCTAACCCTAACCCTAACCCTAAACTACCCTTTACTGCTGTTGCCTCCATTAGATTTCCTAAACACTAGTGTTTTAAGGAACAGGTTAAAAAGAAAACCTTATGTGATTTTTTATAATGTGTTCATTCTTTATCTTATCCTAGTGACTAAAATCTTCTCCATGGCTGAACCCCAAATAATATTCCTTTACGTGCTAAGTGGTATCTAGAGAGTGGGATAGGTTTAATAAATACCCTAATCCTAACGTGTACCCTAAACCAATCCCTAACCCTAAAACTAACCCTAACCCTAACCCTAACCCTAACCCATAACCTACACCGTACCCTCACCCGTACCCTAACCGGTACCCTAAGCCGTACCCTAACCCTAACCCTAACCCTAAACCATACGCTACGCCGTACCCTCACCCGTACCCTAACCCGTATCCTAAGCCGTACCCTAAACCTAACCCTAACCCTAAACTATACCCTACGCCGTAACCTCACCCGTACCCTAACCCGTATTCTAAGCCGTACCCTAACCCTAACCAATACCCTATGCAGTATCCTCACCCATACCCTCACCCGTACCCTAAGCCGTACCTAACCCTAACCCTAACCCTAACCCTAACCGTAAACCCTACCCTATGCCATACCCTCACCTGTACCCTATCCCATAACCTAAGCCGTACCATAACCCTAACACTAACCCTAACCCTAACCCATAACCTACGCCGTACCCTCACCCGTACCCTAACCCGTATCCTAAGACGTACCGTAACCCTAACCAATACCCTACGCAGTATCCTCACCCATACCCTCACCCGTACCCTAAGCCGTACCCTAACCCTAACCCTAACCCTAACCCTAACCCATACCCTATGCCATACCCTCACCTGTACCCTATCCCATAACCTAAGCCGTACCCTAACCCTAACCCTAACCCTAACCCTAACCCATACGCTACGCCGTACCTTCACCCGTACCCTAAACCGTATCCTAAGCCGTACCCTAACCCTAACCCTAACCCTAACCCTAACCCTAACCCTAACCCATACCCTACGCCATACCCTAACCCGTACCCTAACCCGTATCCTAAGCCGTATCCTAACCCTAACCAATACCCTACGCAGTACCCTCACCCGTACCCTCACCCGTACCCTAAGCCGTACCCTAACCCCAACCCTAACCCTAACTCTAACCCTAAACCCTACCCTACGCCGTACCCTCAACCGTACCCTATCCCATACGCTAAGCCGTACCCTAACCCTAACACTAACACTAACCCTAACCCTAACGCTAACCCTAAACCATACCCTATGCCGTACCCTCAACCATAACCTAACACGTACCCTAAGCCGTACCCTAACCCTAACCAATACCCTACGCAGTATCCTCACCCATACACTCACCCGTACCCTAAGGCGTACCCTAACCCTAACCCTAACCCTAAACCTAACCCTAACCCCTACCCTATGCCATACCCTCACCTGTACCCTATCCCATAACCTAAGCCGTACCATAACCCTAACACTAACCCTAACCCTAACCCATAACCTACGCAGTACCCTCACCCGTACCCTAACCCGTATCCTAAGCCGTACCCTACCCTAACCCTAACCCTAACCCTAACCCATAACCTACGCCGTACCCTCACCCGTACCCTAACACGTACCCTAAGACGTACTGTAACCCTAACCCTAACACTAACCCTAACCCTAACCCACACTCTACGCCGTACCCTAACCCGTACCCTAACACGTATCCTAAGCCGTACCCTAACCCTAACCAATACCGTACGCAGTACCCTCACCCGTACCCTCACCCGTACCCTAAGCCATACCCTAACCATAACCCTAACCCTAACCCTAACCCCTACCCTATGCCGTACCCTCACCCGTACCCTATCCCATACCCTAAGCCGTACCCTAACCCTAACACTAACCCTAACCCTAACCCTAACCCTAAACTACCCGTGATTGCTTTTGCTCTATTAGATTTCCTAAGCACTAGTGTTTTAAGGAACAGGTTAAAAAGAAAATCCTAATGTGATTTTTTTATAATGTGTTTATTCTTTATCTTATCCTAGTGACTAAAATCTTCTCCATGGCTGGATCCCTAATAATATTCCTTTATGTGCTAAGTGGTATCTAGAGAGTGGGATAGGTTTAATAAATACCCTAGTCCTAACGTGTACCCTAACCCTAACCCATACCCTAACCCTAACGCGTACCCTAACCCTAACCCAAAACCTAACCCTAACACGTACGCTAATCCTAACCCGTACCCTAAACCAAACCCTAACCCTAAAACTAACCCTAACCCTAACCCTAACCCTTACCCTACGCCGTACCCTCACCCGTACCCTAACCCGTAGCCTAAGACGTACCCTAACCCTAACCCTAACCCATACGCAACGCCGTACCCTCACCCGTACCCTAACCCGTATCCTAAGCCGTACCCTAACCCTAAACCTAACCCTAACCTCTACCCTACGCCGTACCCTCACCCGTACCCTAACCCCTTCCCAAAGCCTTACCCTAACCCTAACCCTAACCCTCACCCATACCCAACGCCGTAACCTAACCCATATCCTAACCCGTATCCTAAGCCGTACCCTAACCCTAACCAATAACCTACGCAGTACCCTCACCAGTAACCTCACCCGTATCCTAAGCCCTACCCTAACCCTAACCCTAACCCTAACCCTAAACTACACTTTACTGCTTTTGCCTCCATTAGATTTCCTAAACACTAGTGTTTTAAGGAACAGGTTAAAAAGAAAACCTTATGTGATTTTTTTATAATGTGTTTATTCTTTATCTTAGCCTAGTGACTAAAATCTTCTCCATGGCTGGATCCCTAATAATATTCCTTTATGTGCTAAGTGGTATCTAGAGAGTGGGATAGGTTTAATAAATACCCTAGTCCTAACGTGTACCCTAACCCTAACCCATACCCTAACCCTAACGCGTACCCTAACCCTAACCAAAACCCTAACCCGAACAAGTATGCTAATCCTAACCCGTACCCTAAACCAATCCCTAACCCTAAAACTAACCCTAACCCTAACCCTAACCCTAACCCATAACCTACGCCGTACCCTCACCCGTACACTAACCCGTATCCTAAGCCGTACCCTAACCCTAACCCTAACCCTAACCCTAACCGCAACCCTACGCCGTACCCTATCCCATACCCTAAGCGGTACCCTAAACCTAACACTAACCCTAAACCTAACCCTAACCCCTACCCTACGCCGTACCCTCACCCGTAACCTATCCCATACCCTAAGCCGTACCCTAACCCTAACACTAACCCTAACCCTAAACCTAACCCCTACCCTACGCCGTACCCTCACCCGTACCCTAACCCGTATCCTAAGCCGTACCCTAACCCTAACCCTAACCCTAACATATACACTACGCCGTACCCTCACCCGTACCCTAACCGTGCCCTAAGCCGTACCCTAACCCTAACCCTAACCCTAACCCTAACCCTAACACATACCCTACGCCGTACCCTAACCCGTACCCTAACCCGTATTCTAAGCCGTACCCTAACCCTAACCTATACACTACACCATACCCTCACCCGTACCCTAACCTGTACCCTAAGCCGTACCCTAACCCTAACCCTAACCCTAAAGCATACGCTACGCCGTACCCTCACCCGTACCCTAACCCGTATCCTAAGCCGTACCCTAACCCTAACCCTAACCCTAAACTATACCCTACGCCGTAACCTCACCCGTACCCTAACCCGTACCCTAAGCCGTACCCTAACCCTAACCCTAACCCTAACCCTAACCCTAACCCATACCGTACGCCATACCCTAACACGTACCCTAACCCGTATCCTAAGCCGTACCCTAACCCTAACCAATACCCTACGCAGTATCCTCACCCATACCCTCACCCGTACCCTAAGCCGTACCCTAACCCTAACCCTAACCCTAACCCTAACCCTAACCCCTACCCTATGCCATACCCTCACCTGTACCCTATCCCATAACCTAAGCCGTACCATAACCCTAACACTAACCCTAACCCTAACCCATAACCTACGCCGTACCCTCATCCGTACCCTAACACGTACCCTAAGACGTACCGTAACCCTAACCCTAACACTAACCCTAACCCTAACCCACACTCTACGCCGTACCCTAACCCGTACCCTAACACGTATCCTAAGCCGTACCCTAACCCTAACCAATACCGTACGCAGTACCCTCACCCGTACCCTCACCCGTACCCTAAGCCATACCCTAACCCTAACCCTAACCCTAACCCTAACACCTACCCTACGCCGTACCCTCACCCGTACCCTATCCGATACGCTAAGCCGTACCCTAACCCTAACACTAACACTAACCCTAACCCTAACCCTAACCCATACCCTACGCCGTACCCTCACCCATAACCTAATCCGTACCCTAAGCCGTACCCTAACCCTAACCCTAACCTATACACTACGCCGTACCCTCACCCGTTCCCTAACCCGTATCCTAAGACGTACCGTAACCCTAACCAATACCCTACGCAGTATCCTCACCCATACCCTCACCCGTACCCTAAGCCGTACCCTAACCCTAACCCTAACCCTAACCCTAACCCATACCCTATGCCATACCCTCACCTGTACCCTATCCCAAAACCTAAGCCGTACCCTAACCCTAACCCTAACCCTAACCCTTACCCATACGCTACGCCGTACCTTCACCCGTACCCTAAACCGTATCCTAAGCCGTACCCTAACCCTAACCCTAACCCTAACCCTAACCCATACCCTACGCCATACCCTAACCCGTACCCTAACCCGTATCCTAAGCCGTATCCTAACCCTAACCAATACCCTACGCAGTACCCTCACCCGTACCCTCACCCGTACCCTAAGCCGTACACTAACCCCAACCCTAACCCTAACTCTAACCCTAAACCCTACCCTACGCCGTACCCTCAATCGTACCCTATCCCATACGCTAAGCCGTACCCTAACCCTAACACTAACACTAACCCTAACCCTAACGCTAACCCGAAACCATACCCTATGCCGTACCCTCAACCGTAACCTAACACGTACCCTAAGCCGTACCCTAACCCTAACCAATACCCTACGCAGTATCCTCACCCATACACTCACCCGTACCCTAAGGCGTACCCTAACCCTAACCCTAACCCTAAACCTAACCCTAACCCCTACCCTATGCCATACCCTCACCTGTACCCTATCCCATAACCTAAACCGTACCATAACCCTAACACTAACCCTAACCCTAACCCATAACCTACGCAGTACCCTCACCCGTACCCTAACCCGTATCCTAAGCCGTACCCTACCCTAACCCTAACCCTAACCCTAACCCATAACCTACGCCGTACCCTCACCCGTACCCTAACACGTACCCTAAGACGTACCGTAACCCTAACCCTAACACTAACCCTAACCCTAACCCACACTCTACGCCGTACCCTAACCCGTACCCTAACACGTATCCTAAGCCGTACCCTAACCCTAACCAATACCGTACGCAGTACCCTCACCCGTACCCTCACCCGTACCCTAAGCCATGCCCTAACCATAACCCTAACCCTAACCCTAACCCCTACCATATGCCGTACCCTCACCCGTACCCTATCCCATACCCTAAGCCGTACCCTAACCCTAACACTAACCCTAACCCTAACCCTAACCCTAAACTACCCTTGATTGCTTTTGCTCTATTAGATTTCCTAAGCACTAGTGTTTTAAGGAACAGGTTAAAAAGAAAATCCTAATGTGATTTTTTTATAATCTGTTTATTCTTTATCTTATCCTAGTGACTAAAATCTTCTCCATGGCTGGATCCCTAATAATATTCCTTTATGTGCTAAGTGGTATCTAGAGAGTGGGATAGGTTTAATAAATACCCTAGTCCTAACGTGTACCCTAACCCTAACCCATACCCTAACCCTAACGCGTACCCTAACCCTAACCCAAAACCTAACCCTAACACGTACGCTAATCCTAACCCGTACCCTAAACCAAACCCTAACCCTAAAACTAACCCTAACCCTAACCCTAACCCTTACCCTACGCCGTACCCTCACCCGTACCCTAACCCGTAGCCTAAGACGTACCCTAACCCTAACCCTAACCCATACGCAACGCCGTACCCTCACCCGTACCCTAACCCGTATCCTAAGCCGTACCCTAACCCTAAACCTAACCCTAACCTCTACCCTACGCCGTACCCTCACCCGTACCCTAACCCCTTCCCAAAGCCTTACCCTAACCCTAACCCTAACCCTCACCCATACCCAACGCCGTAACCTAACCCAAATCCTAACCCGTATCCTAAGCCGTACCCTAACCCTAACCAATAACCTACGCAGTACCCTCACGAGTAACCTCACCCGTATCCTAAGCCCTACCCTAACCCTAACCCTAACCCTAACCCTAAACTACCCTTTACTGCTTTTGCCTCCATTAGATTTCCTAAACACTAGTGTTTTAAGGAACAGGTTAAAAAGAAAACCTTATGTGATTTTTTTATAATGTGTTTATTCTTTATCTTATCCTAGTGACTAAAATCTTCTCCATGGCTGAACCCCAAATAATATTCCTTTACGTGCTAAGTGGTATCTAGAGAGTGGGATAGGTTTAATAAATACCCTAATCCTAACGTGTACCCTAAACCTAACCCATACCCTAACCCTAACGCGTACCCTAACCCTAACCAAAACCCTAACCCGAACAAGTATGCTAATCCTAACCCGTACCCTAAACCAATCCCTAACCCTAAAACTAACCCTAACCCTAACCCTAACCCTAACCCATAACCTACGCCGTACCCTCACCCGTACACTAACCCGTATCCTAAGCCGTACCCTAACCCTAACCCTAACCCTAACCCTAACCGCAACCCTACGCCGTACCCTATCCCATACCCTAAGCGGTACCCTAAACCTAACACTAACCCTAAACCTAACCCTAACCCCTACCCTACGCCGTACCCTCACCCGTAACCTATCCCATACCCTAAGCCGTACCCTAACCCTAACACTAACCCTAACCCTAAACCTAACCCCTACCCTACGCCGTACCCTCACCCGTACCCTAACCCGTATCCTAAGCCGTACCCTAACCCTAACCCTAACCCTAACATATACACTACGCCGTACCCTCACCCGTACCCTAACCGTGCCCTAAGCCGTACCCTAACCCTAACCCTAACCCTAACCCTAACCCTAACACATACCCTACGCCGTACCCTAACCCGTACCCTAACCCGTATTCTAAGCCGTACCCTAACCCTAACCTATACACTACACCATACCCTCACCCGTACCCTAACCTGTACCCTAAGCCGTACCCTAACCCTAACCCTAACCCTAAAGCATACGCTACGCCGTACCCTCACCCGTACCCTAACCCGTATCCTAAGCCGTACCCTAACCCTAACCCTAACCCTAAACTATACCCTACGCCGTAACCTCACCCGTACCCTAACCCGTACCCTAAGCCGTACCCTAACCCTAACCCTAACCCTAACCCTAACCCTAACCCATACCGTACGCCATACCCTAACACGTACCCTAACCCGTATCCTAAGCCGTACCCTAACCCTAACCAATACCCTACGCAGTATCCTCACCCATACCCTCACCCGTACCCTAAGCCGTACCCTAACCCTAACCCTAACCCTAACCCTAACCCTAACCCCTACCCTATGCCATACCCTCACCTGTACCCTATCCCATAACCTAAGCCGTACCATAACCCTAACACTAACCCTAACCCTAACCCATAACCTACGCCGTACCCTCATCCGTACCCTAACACGTACCCTAAGACGTACCGTAACCCTAACCCTAACACTAACCCTAACCCTAACCCACACTCTACGCCGTACCCTAACCCGTACCCTAACACGTATCCTAAGCCGTACCCTAACCCTAACCAATACCGTACGCAGTACCCTCACCCGTACCCTCACCCGTACCCTAAGCCATACCCTAACCCTAACCCTAACCCTAACCCTAACACCTACCCTACGCCGTACCCTCACCCGTACCCTATCCGATACGCTAAGCCGTACCCTAACCCTAACACTAACACTAACCCTAACCCTAACCCTAACCCATACCCTACGCCGTACCCTCACCCATAACCTAATCCGTACCCTAAGCCGTACCCTAACCCTAACCCTAACCTATACACTACGCCGTACCCTCACCCGTTCCCTAACCCGTATCTTAAGACGTACCGTAACCCTAACCAATACCCTACGCAGTATCCTCACCCATACCCTCACCCGTACCCTAAGCCGTACCCTAACCCTAACCCTAACCCTAACCCTAACCCATACCCTATGCCATACCCTCACCTGTACCCTATCCCAAAACCTAAGCCGTACCCTAACCCTAACCCTAACCCTAACCCTAACCCATACGCTACGCCGTACCTTCACCCGTACCCTAAACCGTATCCTAAGCCGTACCCTAACCCTAACCCTAACCCTAACCCTAACCCTAACCCTAACCCATACCCTACGCCATACCCTAACCCGTACCCTAACCCGTATCCTAAGCCGTATCCTAACCCTAACCAATACCCTACGCAGTACCCTCACCCGTACCCTCACCCGTACCCTAAGCCGTACACTAACCCCAACCCTAACCCTAACTCTAACCCTAAACCCTACCCTACGCCGTACCCTCAATCGTACCCTATCCCATACGCTAAGCCGTACCCTAACCCTAACACTAACACTAACCCTAACCCTAACGCTAACCCGAAACCATACCCTATGCCGTACCCTCAACCGTAACCTAACACGTACCCTAAGCCGTACCCTAACCCTAACCAATACCCTACGCAGTATCCTCACCCATACACTCACCCGTACCCTAAGGCGTACCCTAACCCTAACCCTAACCCTAAACCTAACCCTAACCCCTACCCTATGCCATACCCTCACCTGTACCCTATCCCATAACCTAAACCGTACCATAACCCTAACACTAACCCTAACCCTAACCCATAACCTACGCAGTACCCTCACCCGTACCCTAACCCGTATCCTAAGCCGTACCCTACCCTAACCCTAACCCTAACCCTAACCCATAACCTACGCCGTACCCTCACCCGTACCCTAACACGTACCCTAAGACGTACCGTAACCCTAACCCTAACACTAACCCTAACCCTAACCCACACTCTACGCCGTACCCTAACCCGTACCCTAACACGTATCCTAAGCCGTACCCTAACCCTAACCAATACCGTACGCAGTACCCTCACCCGTACCCTCACCCGTACCCTAAGCCATGCCCTAACCATAACCCTAACCCTAACCCTAACCCCTACCCTATGCCGTACCCTCACCCGTACCCTATCCCATACCCTAAGCCGTACCCTAACCCTAACACTAACCCTAACCCTAACCCTAACCCTAAACTACCCTTGATTGCTTTTGCTCTATTAGATTTCCTAAGCACTAGTGTTTTAAGGAACAGGTTAAAAAGAAAATCCTAATGTGATTTTTTTATAATGTGTTTATTCTTTATCTTATCCTAGTGACTAAAATCTTCTCCATGGCTGGATCCCTAATAATATTCCTTTATGTGCTAAGTGGTATCTAGAGAGTGGGATAGGTTTAATAAATACCCTAGTCCTAACGTGTACCCTAACCCTAACCCATACCCTAACCCTAACGCGTACCCTAACCCTAACACAAAACCTAACCCTAACACGTACGCTAATCCTAACCCGTACCCTAAACCAAACCCTAACCCTAAAACTAACCCTAACCCTAACCCTAACCCTTACCCTACGCCGTACCCTCACCCGTACCCTAACCCGTAGCCTAAGACGTACCCTAACCCTAACCCTAACCCATACGCAACGCCGTACCCTCACCCGTACCCTAACCCGTATCCTAAGCCGTACCCTAACCCTAAACCTAACCCTAACCTCTACCCTACGCCGTACCCTCACCCGTACCCTAACCCCTTCCCAAAGCCTTACCCTAACCCTAACCCTAACCCTCACCCATACCCAACGCCGTAACCTAACCCATATCCTAACCCGTATCCTAAGCCGTACCCTAACCCTAACCAATAACCTACGCAGTACCCTCACGAGTAACCTCACCCGTATCCTAAGCCCTACCCTAACCCTAACCCTAACCCTAACCCTAAACTACCCTTTACTGCTTTTGCCTCCATTAGATTTCCTAAACACTAGTGTTTTAAGGAACAGGTTAAAAAGAAAACCTTATGTGATTTTTTTATAATGTGTTTATTCTTTATCTTATCCTAGTGACTAAAATCTTCTCCATGGCTGAACCCCAAATAATATTCCTTTACGTGCTAAGTGGTATCTAGAGAGTGGGATAGGTTTAATAAATACCCTAATCCTAACGTGTACCCTAAACCTAACCCATACCCTAACCCTAACGCGTACCCTAACCCTAACCAAAACCCTAACCCGAACAAGTATGCTAATCCTAACCCGTACCCTAAACCAATCCCTAACCCTAAAACTAACCCTAACCCTAACCCTAACCCTAACCCATAACCTACGCCGTACCCTCACCCGTACACTAACCCGTATCCTAAGCCGTACCCTAACCCTAACCCTAACCCTAACCCTAACCGCAACCCTACGCCGTACCCTATCCCATACCCTAAGCGGTACCCTAAACCTAACACTAACCCTAAACCTAACCCTAACCCCTACCCTACGCCGTACCCTCACCCGTAACCTATCCCATACCCTAAGCCGTACCCTAACCCTAACACTAACCCTAACCCTAAACCTAACCCCTACCCTACGCCGTACCCTCACCCGTACCCTAACCCGTATCCTAAGCCGTACCCTAACCCTAACCCTAACCCTAACCTATACACTACACCGTACCCTCACCCGTACCCTAACCGTGCCCTAAGCCGTACCCTAACCCTAACCCTAACCCTAACCCTAACCCTAACACATACCCTACGCCGTACCCTAACACGTACCCTAACCCGTATTCTAAGCCGTACCCTAACCCTAACCTATACACTACACCATACCCTCACCCGTACCCTAACCTGTACCCTAAGCCGTACCCTAACCCTAACCCTAACCCTAAAGCATACGCTACGCCGTACCCTCACCCGTACCCTAACCCGTATCCTAAGCCGTACCCTAACCCTAACCCTAACCCTAAACTATACCCTACGCCGTAACCTCACCCGTACCCTAACCCGTACCCTAAGCCGTACCCTAACCCTAACCCTAACCCTAACCCTAACCCTAACCCATACCGTACGCCATACCCTAACACGTACCCTAACCCGTATCCTAAGCCGTACCCTAACCCTAACCAATACCCTACGCAGTATCCTCACCCATACCCTCACCCGTACCCTAAGCCGTACCCTAACCCTAACCCTAACCCTAACCCTAACCCTAAACCCTACCCTATGCCATACCCTCACTTGTACCCTATCCCATAACCTAAGCCGTACCATAACCCTAACACTAACCCTATCCCTAACCCATAACCTACGCCGTACCCTCACCCGTACCCTAACCCGTATCCTAAGCCGTAACCTAACCCTAACCCTAACCCTGACCCTAACCCATAACCTACGCCGTACCCTCACCCGTACCCTAACACGTACCCTAAGACGTACCGTAACCCTAACCCTAACACTAACCCTAACCCTAACCCACACTCTACGCCGTACCCTAACCCGTACCCTAACACGTATCCTAAGCCGTACCCTAACCCTAACCAATACCGTACGCAGTACCCTCACCCGTACCCTCACCCGTACCCTAAGCCATACCCTAACCCTAACCCTAACCCTAACCGTAACCCCTACCCTACGCCGTACCCTCACCCGTACCCTATCCCATACGCTAAGCCGTACCCTAACCCTAACACTAACACTAACCCTAACCCTAACCCTAACCCATACCCTACGCCGTACCCTCACCCATAACCTAATCCGTACCCTAAGCCGTACCCTAACCCTAACCCTAACCTATACACTACGCCGTACCCTCACCCGTTCCCTAACCCGTACCCTAAGCCGTACCCTAACTCTAACCCTAACCCTAACCCTAACCCTTACCCATACCCTGCGCCGTACCCTAACCCATACAATAACCTGTATCCTAAGCCTTAACCTAACCCTAACCAATGACCTACACAGTACCCTCACCCGTACCCTAAGCCATACCCTAACCCTAACCCTAACACTAACCCTAACCCTAAACCCTACCCTATGCCGTACCCTCACCCATACCCTATCCCATACCCTAAGCCGTACCCTAACCCTAACACTAACCCTAACCCTAACCCTAACCCTAAACTACCCTTGACTGCTTTTGCCTCCATTAGATTTCCTAAGCACTAGTGTTTTAAGGAACAGGTTAAAAAGAAAATCCTAATGTGATTTTTTTATAATGTGTTTATTCTTTATCTTATCCTAGTGACGAAAATCTTCTCCATGGCTGGACCCTAAATAATATTCCTTTACGTGCTAAGTGGTATCTAGAGAGTGGGATAGGTTTAATAAATACCCTAATCCTAACGTGTACCCTAACCCTAACCCATACCCTAACCCTAATGCGTACCCTAACCCTAACCCAAACCCTAACCCTAACACGTACGCTAATCCTAAACCGTACCCTACACCAATCCCTAACCCTAAAACTAACCCTAACCCTAACCCATACGCTACGCCGTACCCTCACCCATACCCTAACCCGTATCCTAAGCCGTACCCTAATCCTAAACCTAACCCTAACCTCTACCCTACGCCGTACCCTCACCCGTACCCTAACCCGTACCCAAAGCCTTACCCTAACCCTAACCCTAACCCTCACCCATACCCAACGCCGTAACCTAACCCATATCCTAACCCGTATCCTAAGCCGTACCCTAACCCTAACCAATAACCTACGCAGTACCCTCACCAGTACCCTCACCCGTATCCTAAGCCCTACCCTAACCCTAACCCTAACCCTAACCCTAAACTACCCTTTACTGCTTTTGCCTCCATTAGATTTCCTAAACACTAGTGTTTTAAGGAACAGGTTAAAAAGAAAACCTTATGTGATTTTTTTATAATGTGTTCATTCTTTATCTTATCCTAGTGACTAAAATCTTCTCCATGGCTGAACCCCAAATAATATTCCTTTACGTGCTAAGTGGTATCTAGAGAGTGGGATAGGTTTAATAAATACCCTAATCCTAAAGTGTACCCTAAACCTAACCCATACCCTAACCCTAACGCGTACCCTAACCCTAACCAAAACCCTAACCCGAACACGTATGCTAATCCTAACCCATACCCTAAACCAATCCCTAACCCTAAAACTAACCCTAACCCTAACCCTACCCCTAACCCATAACCTACACCGTACCCTCACCCGTACCCTAACCCGTACCCTAAGCCGTACCCTAACCCTAACCCTAAACCTAAACCATACGCTACGCCGTACCCTCACCCGTACACTAACCCGTATCCTAAGCCGTACCCTAACCCTAACCCTAACCCTAAACTATACCCTACGCCGTAACCTCACCCGTACCCTAACCCGTACCCTAAGCCGTACCCTAACCCTAACCCTAACCCTAACCCTAACCCTAACCCTAACCCTAATCCATACCGTACGCCATACCCTAACACGTACCCTAACCCGTATTCTAAGCCGTACCCTAACCCTAACCAATACCCTATGCAGTATCCTCACCCATACCCTCACCCGTACCCTAAGCTGTACTCTCACCCTAACCCTAACCCTAAACCTAACCCTAAACCCTACCCTATGCCATACCCTCACCTGTACCCTATCCCATAACATAAGCCGTACCATAACCCTAACACTAACCCTAACCCTAACCCATAACCTACGCCGTACCCTCACCCGTACCCTAACCCGTATCCTAAGACGTACCGTAACCCTAACCAATACCCTACGCAGTATCCTCACCCATACCCTCACCCGTACCCTAAGCCGTACCCTAACCCTAACCCTAACCCTAACCCTAACCCATACCCTATGCCATACCCTCACCTGTACACTATCCCATAACCTAAGCCGTACCCTAACCCTAACCCTAACCCTAACCCTAACCCATACGCTACGCCGTACCTTCACCCGTACCCTAACCCGTATCCTAAGCCGTACCCTAACCCTAACCCTAACCCTAAACCTAACCCTAACCCATACCCTACGCCATACCCTAACCCGTACCCTAACCCGTATCCTAAGCCGTATCCTAACCCTAACCAATACCCTACGCAGTACCCTCACCCGTACCCTCACCCGTACCCTAAGCTGTACCCTAACCCTAACACTAACCCTAACCTATACACTACGCCATACCCTCACCCGTACCCTAACCCGTACCCTAACCCGTACCCTAAGCCGTACCCTAACCCTAACCCTAACCCTAACCCTAACCCTAACCCTAACCCTAACCCATACCGTACGCCATACCCTAACACGTACCCTAACCAGTATTCTAAGCCGTACCCTAACCCTAACCAATACCCTATGCAGTATCCTCACCCATACCCTCACCCGTACCCAGAGCCGTACCCTCACCCTAACCCTAACCCTAAACCTAACCCTAAACCCTACCCTATGCCATACCCTCACCTGTACCCTATCCCATAACATAAGCCGTACCATAACCCTAACACTAACCCTAACCCTAACCCATAACCTACGCCGTACCCTCACCCGTACCCTAACCCGTATCCTAAGACGTACCGTAACCCTAACCAATACCCTACGCAGTATCCTCACCCATACCCTCACCCGTACCCTAAGCCGTACCCTAACCCTAACCCTAACCCTAACCCTAAGGCATACCCTATGCCATACCCTCACCTGTACACTATCCCATAACCTAAGCCGTACCCTAACCCTAACCCTAACCCTAACCCTAACCCATACGCTACGCCGTACCTTCACCCGTACCCTCACCCGTACCCTAAGCTGTACCCTAACCCTAACACTAACCCTAACCTATACACTACGCCATACCCTCACCCGTACCCTAACCCGTACCCTAAGCCGTACCCTAACCCTAACCCTAACCCTAAACTATACCCTACGCCGTAACCTCACCCGTACCCTAACCCGTACCCTAAGCCGTACCCTAACCCTAACCCTAACCCTAAACCTAACCCTAACCCATAGCGTACGCCATACCCTAACACGTACCCTAACCCGTATCCTAAGCCGTACCCTAACCCTAACCAATACCCTACGCAGTATCCTCACCCATACCCTCACCCGTACCCTAAGGCGTACTCTAACCCTAACCCTAACCCTAACCCCTACCCTATGCCATACCCTCACCTGTACCCTATCCCATAACCTAAGCCGTACCATAACCCTAACACTAACCCTAACCCTAACCCATAACCTACGCCGTACCCTCACCCGTACCCTAACCTGTATCCTAAGCCGTACCCTAACCCTAACCCTAACCCATAACCTACGCCGTACCCTCACCCCTACCCTAACACGTACCCTAAGACGTACCGTAACCCTAACCCTAACACTAACCCTAACCCTAACCCACACTCTACGCCGTACCCTAACCCGTACCATAACACGTATCCTAAGACGTACCCTAACCCTAACCAATACCCTACGCAGTACCCTCACCCGTACCCTAAGCCATACCCTAACCCTAACCCTAACCCTAACCCTAACACCTACCCTACACCGTACCCTCACCCGTACCCTATCCCATACCCTAAGCCGTACCCTAACCCTAACACTAACCCTAACCCTAACCCTAACCCTAAACTACCCTTGATTGCTTTTGCCTCTATTAGATTTCCTAAGCACTAGTGTTTTAAGGAACAGGTTAAAAAGAAAATACGAATGTGATTTTTTTATAATGTGTTTATTCTTTATCTTATCCTAGTGACTAAAATCTTCTCCATGGCTGGATCCCTAATAATATTCCTTTACGTGCTAAGTGGTATCTAGAGAGTGGGATAGGTTTAATAAATACCCTAATCCTAACGTGTACCCTAACCCTAACCCATACCCTAACCCTAACGCGTACCCTAACCCTAACCCAAAACCTAACCCTAACACGTACGCTAATCCTAACCCGTACCCTAAACCAATCCCTAACACTAAAACTAACCCTAACTCTAACCCTAACCCTTACCCTACGCCGTACCCTCACCCGTACCCTAACCCGTACCCTAAGACGTACCCTAACCCTAACCCTAACCCATACGCTACGCCGTACCCTCACCCGTACCCTTGCCCGTATCCTAAGCTGTACCCTAACCCTAACCCTAACCCTAACCCTAACCCATAACCTACGCCATACCCTGACCCGTACACTAACCCGTATCCTAAGCCATATCCTAACCCTAACCAATACCCTACGCAGTACCCTCACCCGTACTCTCACCCGTACCCTAAGCCGTACCCTAACCCCAACCCTAACCCTAACTCTAACCCTAACCCCTACCCTACGCCGTACCCTCACCCGTACCCTATCCCATACACTAAGCCGTACCCTAATCCTAACACTAACGCTAACCCTAACCCTAACCCTAACCCATACCCTACTCCGTATCCTCACCCGTAACCTAACCCGTACCCTAAGCCGTACCCTAACCCTAACCCTAACCTATACACTACGCCGTACCATCACCCGTACCCTAACCCATACCCTAAGCCGTACCCTAACTCTAAACCTAACCCTAACCCTAACCCTTACCCATACCCTGCGCCGTACCCTAACCCATACAATAACCTGTATCCTAAGCCTTAACCTAACCCTAACCAATGACCTACACAGTACCCTCACCCGTACCCTAAGCCATACCCTAACCCTAACCCTAACACTAACCCTAACCCTAAACCCTACCCTATGCCGTACCCTCACCCATACCCTATCCCATACCCTAAGCCGTACCCTAACCCTAACACTAACCCTAACCCTAACCCTAACCCTAAACTACCCTTGACTGCTTTTGCCTCCATTAGATTTCCTAAGCACTAGTGTTTTAAGGAACAGGTTAAAAAGAAAATCCTAATGTGATTTTTTTATAATGTGTTTATTCTTTATCTTATCCTAGTGACGAAAATCTTCTCCATGGCTGGACCCTAAATAATATTCCTTTACGTGCTAAGTGGTATCTAGAGAGTGGGATAGGTTTAATAAATACCCTAATCCTAACGTGTACCCTAACCCTAACCCATACCCTAACCCTAATGCGTACCCTAACCCTAACCCAAACCCTAACCCTAACACGTACGCTAATCCTAAACCGTACCCTACACGAATCCCTAACCCTAAAACTAACCCTAACCCTAACCCATACGCTACGCCGTACCCTCACCCATACCCTAACCCGTATACTAAGCCGTACCCTAATCCTAAACCTAACCCTAACCTCTACCCTACGCCGTACCCTCACCCGTACCCTAACCCGTACCCAAAGCCTTACCCTAACCCTAACCCTAACCCTCACCCATACCCAACGCCGTAACCTAACCCATATCCTAACCCGTATCCTAAGCCGTACCCTAACCCTAACCAATAACCTACGCAGTACCCTCACCAGTACCCTCACCCGTATCCTAAGCCCTACCCTAACCCTAACCCTAACCCTAACCCTAAACTACCCTTTACTGCTTTTGCCTCCATTAGATTTCCTAAACACTAGTGTTTTAAGGAACAGGTTAAAAAGAAAACCTTATGTGATTTTTTTATAATGTGTTCATTCTTTATCTTATCCTAGTGACTAAAATCTTCTCCATGGCTGAACCCCAAATAATATTCCTTTACGTGCTAAGTGGTATCTAGAGAGTGGGATAGGTTTAATAAATACCCTAATCCTAAAGTGTACCCTAAACCTAACCCATACCCTAACCCTAACGCGTACCCTAACCCTAACCAAAACCCTAACCCGAACACGTATGCTAATCCTAACCCGTACCCTAAACCAATCCCTAACCCTAAAACTAACCCTAACCCTAACCCTACCCCTAACCCATAACCTACACCGTACCCTCACCCGTACCCTAACCCGTACCCTAAGCCGTACCCTAACCCTAACCCTAAACCTAAACCATACGCTACGCCGTACCCTCACCCGTACACTAACCCGTATCCTAAGCCGTACCCTAACCCTAACCCTAACCCTAAACTATACCCTACGCCGTAACCTCACCCGTACCCTAACCCGTACCCTAAGCCGTACCCTAACCCTAACCCTAACCCTAACCCTAACCCTAACCCTAACCCTAATCCATACCGTACGCCATACCCTAACACGTACCCTAACCCGTATTCTAAGCCGTACCCTAACCCTAACCAATACCCTATGCAGTATCCTCACCCATACCCTCACCCGTACCCTAAGCTGTACTCTCACCCTAACCCTAACCCTAAACCTAACCCTAAACCCTACCCTATGCCATACCCTCACCTGTACCCTATCCCATAACATAAGCCGTACCATAACCCTAACACTAACCCTAACCCTAACCCATAACCTACGCCGTACCCTCACCCGTACCCTAACCCGTATCCTAAGACGTACCGTAACCCTAACCAATACCCTACGCAGTATCCTCACCCATACCCTCACCCGTACCCTAAGCCGTACCCTAACCCTAACCCTAACCCTAACCCTAACCCATACCCTATGCCATACCCTCACCTGTACACTATCCCATAACCTAAGCCGTACCCTAACCCTAACCCTAACCCTAACCCTAACCCATACGCTACGCCGTACCTTCACCCGTACCCTAACCCGTATCCTAAGCCGTACCCTAACCCTAACCCTAACCCTAAACCTAACCCTAACCCATACCCTACGCCATACCCTAACCCGTACCCTAACCCGTATCCTAAGCCGTATCCTAACCCTAACCAATACCCTACGCAGTACCCTCACCCGTACCCTCACCCGTACCCTAAGCTGTACCCTAACCCTAACACTAACCCTAACCTATACACTACGCCATACCCTCACCCGTACCCTAACCCGTACCCTAACCCGTACCCTAAGCCGTACCCTAACCCTAACCCTAACCCTAACCCTAACCCTAACCCTAACCCTAACCCATACTGTACGCCATACCCTAACACGTACCCTAACCCGTATTCTAAGCCGTACCCTAACCCTAACCAATACCCTATGCAGTATCCTCACCCATACCCTCACCCGTACCCAGAGCCGTACCCTCACCCTAACCCTAACCCTAAACCTAACCCTAAACCCTACCCTATGCCATACCCTCACCTGTACCCTATCCCATAACCTAAGCCGTACCATAACCCTAACACTAACCCTAACCCTAACCCATAACCTACGCCGTACCCTCACCCGTACCCTAACCCGTATCCTAAGACGTACCGTAACCCTAACCAATACCCTACGCAGTATCCTCACCCATACCCTCACCCGTACCCTAAGCCGTACCCTAACCCTAACCCTAACCCTAACCCTAAGGCATACCCTATGCCATACCCTCACCTGTACACTATCCCATAACCTAAGCCGTACCCTAACCCTAACCCTAACCCTAACCCTAACCCATACGCTACGCCGTACCTTCACCCGTACCCTCACCCGTACCCTAAGCTGTACCCTAACCCTAACACTAACCCTAACCTATACACTACGCCATACCCTCACCCGTACCCTAACCCGTACCCTAAGCCGTACCCTAACCCTAACCCTAACCCTAAACTATACCCTACGCCGTAACCTCACCCGTACCCTAACCCGTACCCTAAGCCGTACCCTAACCCTAACCCTAACCCTAAACCTAACCCTAACCCATAGCGTACGCCATACCCTAACACGTACCCTAACCCGTATCCTAAGCCGTACCCTAACCCTAACCAATACCCTACGCAGTATCCTCACCCATACCCTCACCCGTACCCTAAGGCGTACCCTAACCCTAACCCTAACCCTAAACCTAACCCTAACCCCTACCCTATGCCATACCCTCACCTGTACCCTATCCCATAACCTAAGCCGTACCATAACCCTAACACTAACCCTAACCCTAACCCATAACCTACGCCGTACCCTCACCCGTACCCTAACCTGTATCCTAAGCCGTACCCTAACCCTAACCCTAACCCATAACCTACGCCGTACCCTCACCCCTACCCTAACACGTACCCTAAGACGTACCGTAACCCTAACCCTAACACTAACCCTAACCCTAACCCACACTCTACGCCGTACCCTAACCCGTACCCTAACACGTATCCTAAGACGTACCCTAACCCTAACCAATACCCTACGCAGTACCCTCACCCGTACCCTAAGCCATACCCTAACCCTAACCCTAACCCTAACCCTAACACCTACCCTACACCGTACCCTCACCCGTACCCTATCCCATACCCTAAGCCGTACCCTAACCCTAACACTAACCCTAACCCTAACCCTAACCCTAAACTACCCTTGATTGCTTTTGCCTCTATTAGATTTCCTAAGCACTAGTGTTTTAAGGAACAGGTTAAAAAGAAAATACGAATGTGATTTTTTTATAATGTGTTTATTCTTTATCTTATCCTAGTGACTAAAATCTTCTCCATGGCTGGATCCCTAATAATATTCCTTTACGTGCTAAGTGGTATCTAGAGAGTGGGATAGGTTTAATAAATACCCTAATCCTAACGTGTACCCTAACCCTAACCCATACCCTAACCCTAACGCGTACCCTAACCCTAACCCAAAACCTAACCCTAACACGTACGCTAATCCTAACCCGTACCCTAAACCAATCCCTAACACTAAAACTAACCCTAACTCTAACCCTAACCCTTACCCTATGCCGTACCCTCACCCGTACCCTAACCCGTACCCTAAGACGTACCCTAACCCTAACCCTAACCCATACACTACGCCGTACCCTCACCCGTACCCTAGCCCGTATCCTAAGCTGTACCCTAACCCTAACCCTAACCCTAACCCTAACCCTAACCCATAACCTACGCCATACCCTGACCCGTACACTAACCCGTATCCTAAGCCATATCCTAACCCTAACCAATACCCTACGCAGTACCCTCACCCATACTCTCACCCGTACCCTAAGCCGTACCCTAACCCCAAACCTAACCCTAACTCTAACCCTAACCCCTACCCTACGCCGTACCCTCACCCGTACCCTATCCCATACGCTAAGCCGTACCCTAATCCTAACACTAACACTAACCCTAACCCTAACCCTAACCCACACCCTACTCCGTATCCTCACCCGTAACCTAACCCGTACCCTAAGCCGTACCCTAACCCTAACCCTAACCTATACACTACGCCGTACCCTCACCCGTACCCTAACCCATACCCTAAGCCGTACCCTAACTCTAACCCTAACCCTAACCCTAACCCTTACCCATACCCTGCGCCGTACCCTAACCCATACAATAACCTGTATCCTAAGCCTTAACCTAACCCTTACCAATGACCTACACAGTACCCTCACCCGTACCCTAAGCCGTACCCTAACCCTAACCCTAACACTAACCCTAACCCTAAACCCTACCCTATGCCGTACCCTCACCCGTACCCTATCCCATACCCTAAGCCGTACCCTAACCCTAACACTAACCCTAACCCTAACCCTAACCCTAAACTACCCTTGACTGCTTTTGCCTCCATTAGATTTCCTAAGCACTAGTGTTTTAAGGAACAGGTTAAAGAGAAAATCCTAATGTGATTTTTTTATAATGTGTTTATTATTTATCTTATCCTAGTAACGAAAATCTTCTCCATGGCTGGACCCTAAATAATATTCCTTTACGTGCTAAGTGGTATCTAGAGAGTGGGATAGGTTTAATAAATACCCTAATCCTAACGTGTACCCTAACCCTAACCCACACCCTAACCCTAATGCGTACCCTAACCCTAACCCAAACCCTAACACTAACACGTACGCTAATCCTAACCCGTACCCTAAACCAATCCCTAACCCTAAAACTAACCCTAACCCTAACCCGAACCCTAACCCATACGCTACGCCGTACCCTCACCCATACCCTAACCCGTATCCTAAGCCGTACCCTAACCCTAAACCTAACCCTAACCTCTACCCTACGCCGTAACCTCACCCATACCCTAACCCGTACCCAAAGCCTTACCCTAACCCTAACCCTAACCCTCACCCATACCCAACGCCGTAACCTAACCCATATCCTAACCCGTATCCTAAGCCGTACCCTAACCCTAACCAATAACCTACGCAGTACCCTCACCAGTACCCTCACCCGTATCCTAAGCCCTACCCTAACCCTAACCCTAAACTACCCTTTACTGCTTTTGCCTCCATTAGATTTCCTAAACACTAGTGTTTTAAAGAACAGGTTAAAAAGAAAACCTTATGTGATTTTTTTTATAATGTGTTTATTCTTTATCTTATCCTAGTGACTAAAATCTTCTCCATGGCTGAACCCCAAATAATATTCCTTTACGTGCTAAGTGGTATCTAGAGAGTGGGATAGGTTTAATAAATACCCTAATCCTAACGTGTACCCTAAAACTAACCCATACCCTAACCCTAACGCGTACCCTAACCCTAACCAAAACCCTAACCCGAACAAGTATGCTAATCCTAACCCTTACCCTAAACCAATCCCTAACCCTAAAACTAACCCTAACCCTAACCCTAACCCTAACCCATAACCTACGCCGTACCCTCACCCGTACCCTAACCCTAACCCATACGCTACGCCGCACCCTCACCCGTACCCTAACCCGTATCCTAAGCCGTACCCTAACCCTAACACTAACCCTAACCGCTACCCTACGCCGTACCCTATCCCATACCCTAAGCGGTACCCTAAACCTAACACTAACCCTAAACCTAACCCTAACCCCTACCCTACGCCGTACCCTCACCCGTAACCTATCCCATACCCTAAGCCGTACCCTAACCCTAACACTAACCCTAACCCTAAACCTAACCCCTACCCAACGACTTACCCTCACCCGTACCCTATCCCATACCCTAAGCCGTGCCCTAACCCTAACCCTAACCCTAACCTATACACTACGCCGTACCCTCACCCGTACCCTAACCCGTACCCTAAGCCGTACCCTAACCCTAACCCTAACCCTAAACTATACCCTACGCCATAACCTCACCCGTACCCTAACCCATACCCTAAGCCGTACCCTAACCCTAACCCTAACCCTAACCCTAACCCTAACCCTAACCCATAGCGTACGCCATACCCTAACACGTACCCTAACCCGTATCCTAAGCCGTACCCTAACCCTAACCAATACCCTACGCAGTATCCTCACCCATACCCTCACCCGTACCCTAAGCCGTACCCTAACCCTAAACCTAACCCTAAACCTAACCCTAACCCCTACCCTATGCCATACCCTCACCTTTACCCTATCCCATAACCTAAGCCGTACCCTAACACGTACCCTAACACGTACCCTAAGACGTACCGTAACCCTAACCCTAACACTAACCCTAACCCTAACCCACAATCTACGCCGTACCCTAACCCGTACCCTAACACGTATCCTAAGCCGTACCCTAACCCTAACCAATACCCTACGCAGTACCCTCACCCGTACCCTCACCCGTACCCTAAGCCATACCCTAACCCTAACCCTAGCCCTAACCCTAACCCCTACCCTACGCCGTACCCTCACCCGTACCCTATCCCATACGCTAAGCCGTACCCTAACCCTAACACTAACACTAACCCTAACCCTAACCCTAACCCATACCCTACGCTGTACCCTCACCCATAACCTAATCCGTACCCTAAGCCGTACCCTAACCCTAACCCTAACCTATACACTACGCCGTACCCTCACCCGTTCCCTAACCCGTACCCTAAGCCGTACCCTAAATCTAACCCTAACCCTAACACTAACCCTTAACCATACCCTGCGCCGTACCCTAACCCATACAATAACCTGTATCCTAAGCCTTAACCTAACCCTAACCAATGACCTACACAGTACCCTCACCCGTACCCTAAGCCATACCCTAACCCTAACCCTAAACTACCCTTGACTTCTTTTGCCTCCATTAGATTTCCTAAGCACTAGTGTTTTAAGGAACAGGTTAAAAAGAAAATCCTAATGTGATTTTTTTATAATGTGTTTATTCTTTATCTTATCCTAGTGACTAAAATCTTCTCCATGGCTGGACCCTAAATAATATTCCTCTACGTGCTAAGTGGTATCTAGAGAGTGGGATAGGTTTAATAAATACCCTAATCCTAACGTGTACCCTAACCCTAACCCATACCCTAACCCTAATGCGTACCCTAACCCTAACCCAAACCCTAACCCTAACACGTAAGCTAATCCTAACCCGTACCCTAAACCAATCCATAACCCTAAAACTAACCCTAACCCTAACCCTAACCCTAACCCATACGCTACGCCATACCCTCACCCATACCCTAACCCGTATCCTAAGCCGTACCCTAATCCTAAACCTAACCCTAACCTCTACCCTACGCCGTACCCTCACCCGTACCCTAACCCGTACCCAAAGCCTTACCCTAACCCTACCCCTAACCCTCACCCATACCCAACGCCGTAACCTAACCCATATCCTAACCCGTATCCTAAGCCGTACCCTAACCATAACCAATAACCTACGCAGTACCCTCACCAGTACCCTCACCCGTATCCTAAGCCCTACCCTAACCCTAACCCTAACCCTAACCCTAAACTACCCTTTACTGCTTTTGCCTCCATTAGATTTCCTAAACACTAGTGTTTTAAAGAACAGGTTAAAAAGAAAACCTTATGTGATTTTTTTAATAATGTGTTTATTCTTTATCTTATCCTAGTGACTAAAATCTTCTCCATGGCTGAACCCCAAATAATATTCCTTTACGAGCTAAGTGGTATCTAGAGAGTGGGATAGGTTTAATAAATACCCTAATCCTAACGTGTACCCTAAACCTAACCCATACCCTAACCCTAACGCGTACCCTAACCCTAACCAAAACCCTAACCCGAACAAGTATGCTAATCCTAACCAGTACCCTAAACCAATCCCTAACCCTAAAACTAACCCTAACCCTAACCCTAACCCTAACCCATAACCTACGCCGTAACCTCACCCGTACCCTAACCCATACCCTAAGCCATACCCTAACCCTAACCCTAACCCTAACCCATACGCTACGTCGCACCCTCACCCATACCCTAACCCGTATCCTAAGCCGTACACTAACCCTAACCCTAACCCTAACTGCTACCCTACGCCGTACCCAATCCCATACCCTAAGCGGTACCCTAAACCAAACACTAACCCTAAACCTAACCCTAACCCCTACCCTACGCCGTACCCTCACCGTAACCTATCCCATACCCTAAGCCGTACCCTAACCCTAACACTAACCCTAACCCTAAACCTAACCCCTACCCTACGCCGTACCCTCACCCGTACCCTATCCCATACCCTAAGCCGTACCCTAACCCTAACCCTAACCCTAACCTATACACTGCGCCGTACCCTCACCCGTACGCTAACCCGTACCATAAGACGTACCCTAACCCTAACCCTAACCCTAACCCTAACCCTAACCCATACCCTACGCCGTACCCTAAACCGTACCCTAACCCGTATTCTAAGCCGTACCCTAACCATAACCAATACCCTACACAGTACCCTCACCCGTACCCTCACCCGTACCCTAAGCCATACCCTAAACCTAACCCTAACCCTAACCTATACACTACGCCATACCCTCACCCGTACCCTAACCCATACCCTAAGCCGTACCCTAACCCTAACCCTAACCCTAAACTATACCCTACGCCGTAACCTCACCCATACCCTAACCCGTACCCTAAGCCGTACCCTAACCCTAACCCTAACCCTAACCCTAACCCATAGCGTACGCCATACCCTAACACGTACCCTAACCCGTATCCTAAGCCGTACCCTAACCCTAACCAATACCCTACGCAGTATCCTCACCCATACCCTCACCCGTACCCTAAGCCGTACCCTAACCCTAACCCTAACCCTAAACCTAACCCTAACCCCTACCCTATGCCATACCCTCACCTGTACCCTATCCCATAACCTAAGCCGTACCCTAACCCTAACCCAAAACCTAACCCTAACACGTACGCTAATCCTAACCCGTACCCTAAACCAATCCCTAACACTAAAACTAACCCTAACTCTAACCTTAACCCTTACCCTACGCCGTACCCTCACCCGTACCCTAACCCGTACCCTAAGACGTACCCTAACCCTAACCCTAACCCATACACTACGCCGTACCCTCACCCGTACCCTAGCCCGTATCCTAAGCTGTACCCTAACCCTAACCCTAACCCTAACCCTAACCCTAACCCATAACCTACGCCATACCCTGACCCGTACACTAACCCGTATCCTAAGCCATATCCTAACCCTAACCAATACCCTACGCAGTACCCTCACCCGTACCCACACCCGTACCCTAAGCCATACCGTAACCCTAACCCTAACCCTAACCTATACACTACACCATACCCTCACCCGTACCCTAACCCGTACCCTAAGCCGTACCCTAACCCTAACCCTAACCCTAAACCATACGCTACGCCGTACCCTCACACGTACCCTAACCCGTATCCTAAGCCGTACCCTAACCCTAACCCTAACCCTAAACTATACCCTACGCCGTAACCTCACCCGTACCCTAACCCGAACCCTAAGCCGTACCCTAACCCTAACCGTAACCCTAACCCTAACCCTAACCCATACCGTACGCCATACCCTAACACGTACCCTAACCCATATCCTAAGCCGTACCCTAACCCTAACCAATACCCTACGCAGTATCCTCACCCATACCCTCACCCGTACCCTAAGCCGTACCCTAAACCTAACCCTAACCCTAACCCTAACCCTAACCCCTACCCTATGCCATACCCTCACCTGTACCCTATCCCATAACCTAAGCCGTACCATAACCCTAACACTAACCCTAACCCTAACCCATAACCTACGCCGTACCCTCACCCGTACCCTAACCCGTATCCTAAGCCGTACCCTAACCCTAACCCTAACCCTAACCCTAACCCATAACCTACGCCGTACCCTCACCCGTACCCTAACACGTACCCTAAGACGTACCGTAACCCTAACCCTAACACTAACCCTAACCCTAACCCACACTCTACGCCGTACCCTAACCCGTACCCTAACACGTATCCTAAGCCGTACCCTAACCCTAACCAATACCCTACGCAGTACCCTCACCCGTACCCTCACCCGTACCCTAAGCCATACCCTAACCCTAACCCTAACCCTAACCCTAACCCTTACCCTACGCCGTACCCTCACCCGTACCCTATCCCATACGCTAAGCCGTACCCTAACCGTAACAGTAACACTAACCCTAACCCTAACTCTAACCCATACCCTACGCCGTACCCTCGCCCATAACCTAATCCGTACCCTAAGCCGTACCCTAACCCTAACCCTAACCTATACACTACGCCGTACCCTCACCCGTTCCCTAACTCGTACCCTAAGCCGTACCCTAACTCTAACCCTAACCCTAACCCTAACCCTTACCCATACCCTGCGTACCCTAATCAATACAATAACCTGTATCCTAAGCCTTAACCTAACCCTAACCAATGACCTACACAGTACCCTCACCCGTACCCTAAGCCATACCCTAACCCTAACCCTAACCCTAAACCCTACCCTATGCCGTACCCTCACCCATACCCTATCCCATACCCTAAGCCGTACCCTAACCCTAACACTAACCCTAACCCTAACCCTAACCCTAAACTTCCCTTGACTGCTCTTGCCTCCATTAGATTTCCTAAGCACTAGTGTTTTAAGGAACAGGTTAAAAAGAAAATCCTAATGTGATTTTTTTATAATGTGTTTATTCTTTATCTTATCCTAGTGACGAAAATCTTCTCCATGGCTGGACCCTAAATAATATTCCTTTACGTGCTAAGTGGTATCTAGAGAGTGGGATAGGTTTAATAAATACCCTAATCCTAACGTGTACCCTAACCCTAACCCATACCCTAACCCTAATGCGTACCCTAACCCTAACCCAAACCCTAACCCTAACACGTACGCTAATCCTAACCCGTACCCTAAACCAATCCCTAACCCTAAAACTAACCCTAAACCTAACCCTAACCCTAACCCATACGCTACGCCGTACCCTCACCCATACCCTAACCCGTATCCTAAGCCGTACCCTAATCCTAAACCTAACCCTAACCTCTACCCTACGCCGTACCCTCACCCGTACCCTCACCCGTACCCAAAGCCTTACCCTAACCCTAACCCTAACCCCCACCCATACCCAACGCCGTAACCTAACCCATATCCTTACCCGTATCCTAAGCCGTACCCTAACCCTAACCAATAACCTACGCAGTACCCTCACCAGTACCCTCACCCGTATCCTAAGCCCTACCCTAACCCTAACCCTAACCCTAACCCTAAACTACCCTTCACTGCTTTTGCCTCCATTAGATTTCCTAAACACTAGTGTTTTAAGGAACAGGTTAAAAAGAAAACCTTATGTGATTTTTTTATAATGTGTTTATTCTTTATCTTATCCTAGTGACTAAAATCTTCTCCATGGCTGAACCCCAAATAATATTCCTTTACGTGCTAAGTGGTATCTAGAGAGTGGGATAGGTTTAATAAATACCCTAATCCTAAAGTGTACCCTAAACCTAACCCATACCCTAACCCTAACGCGTACCCTAACCCTAACCAAAACCCTAACCCGAACACGTATGCTAATCCTAACCCGTACCCTAAACCAATCCCTAACCCTAAAACTAACCCTAACCCTAACCCTAACCCTAACCCATAACCTACACCGTACCCTCACCCGTACCCTAACCCGTACCCTAAGCCGTACCCTAACCCTAACCCTAACCCTAAACCATACGCTACGCCGTACCCTCACCCGTACCCTAACCCATATCCTAAGCCGTACCCTAACCCTAACCCTAACCCTAAACTATACCCTACTCCGTAACCTCACCCGTACCCTAACCCGTACCCTAAGCCGTACCCTAACCCTAACCCTAACCCTAACCTATACACTACGCCATACCCTCACTCGTACCGTAACCCGTACCCTAAGTCGTACCCTAAACCTAACCCTAACCCTAACCCTAACCCATACCGTACGCCATACCCTAACATGTACCCTAACCCATATCCTAAGCCGTACCCTAACCCTAACCAATACCCTATGCAGTATCCTCACCCATACCCTCACCCGTACCTAAGCCGTACCCTAACCCTAAACCTAACCCTAACCCTAACCCTAAACCCTACCCTATGCCATACCCTCACCTTTACCCTATCCCATAACCTAAGCCGTACCATAACCCTAACACTAACCCTAACCCTAACCCATAACCTACGCCGTACCCTCACCCGTACCCTAGCCCGTATCCTAAGACGTACCGTAACCCTAACCAATACCCTACGCAATATCCTCACCCATACCCTCACCCGTACCCTAAGCCGTACACTAACCCTAACCCTAACCCTAACCCTAACCCTAAACTATACCCTACGCCGTAACCTCACCCGTACCCTAACACGTACCCTCAGCCGTACCCTAACCCTAACCCTAACCCTAACCCTAACCCTAACCCATACCGTACGCCATACCCTAACACGTACCCTAAACCGTAACCTAAGCCGTACCCTAACCCTAACCAATACCCTATGCTGTATCCTCACCCATACCCTCACCCGTTCCCTAAGCCATACCCTAACCCCAACCCTAACCCTAACTCTAACCCTAACCCCTACCCTACGCCGTACCCTCACCCGTACCCTATCCCATACGCTAAGCCGTACCCTAACCCTAACACTAACACTAACCCTAACCCTAACCCTAACCCTAACCCATACCCTACGCCGTACCCTCACCCGTACCCTAACCCGTACCCTAAGCCGTACCCTAACTCTAACCCTAACCCTAACCCTAACCGTTAGCCATACCCTGCGCCGTACCCTAACCCATACAATAACCTGTAGCCTAAGCCTTAACCTAACCCTAACCAATGACCTACACAGTACCCTCACCCGTACCCTAAGCCATACCCTAACCCTAACCCTAACACTAACCCTAACCCTAAACCCTACCCTATGCCGTACCCTCACCCATACCCTATCCCATACCCTAAGCCGTACCCTAACCCTAACACTAACCCTAACCCTAACCCTAACCCTAAACTACCCTTGACTGCTTTTGCCTCCATTAGATTTCCTAAGCACGAGTGTTTTAAGGAACAGGTTAAAAAGAAAATCCTAATGTGATTTTTTTATAATGTGTTTATTCTTTATCTTATCCTAGTAACGAAAATCTTCTCCATGGCTGGACCCTAAATAATATTCCTTTACGTGCTAAGTGGTATCTAGAGAGTGGGATAGGTTTAATAAATACCCTAATCCTAACGTGTACCCTAACCCTAACCCATACCCTAACCCTAATGCGTACCCTAACCCTAACCCAAACCCTAACCTTAACACGTACGCTAATCCTAAGCTGTACCATAAACCAAGCCCTAACCCTAAAACTAACCCTAACCCTAACCCTAACCCTAACCCATACGCTACGCCGTACCCTCACCCATACCCTAACCCGTATCCTAAGCCGTACCCTAACCCTAAACCTAACCATAACCTCTACCCTACGCCGTACCCTCACCCGTACCCTAACCCGTACCCAAAGCCTTACCCTAACCCTAACCCTAACCCTCACCCATACCCAACGCCGTAACCTAACCCATATCCTAACCCGTATCCTAAGCCGTACCCTAACCCTAACCAATAACCTACGCAGTACCCTCACCAGTACCCTCACCCGTATCCTAAGCCCTACCCTAACCCTAACCCTAACCCTAACCCTAAACTACCCTTTACTGTTTTTGCCTCCATTAGATTTCCTAAACACTAGTGTTTAAAGGAACAGGTTAAAAAGAAAACCTTATGTGATTTTTTTATAATGTGTTTATACTTTATCTTATCCTAGTGACTAAAATCTTCTCCATGGCTGAACCCCAAATAATATTCCTTTACGTGCTAAGTGGTATCTAGAGAGTGGGATAGGTTTAATAAATACCCTAATCCTAAAGTGTACCCTAAACCTAACCCATATCCTAACCCTAACGCGTACCCTAACCCTAACCAAAACCCTAACCCGAACAAGTATGCTAATCCTAACCCATACCCTAAACCAATCCCTAACCCTAAAACTAACCCTAACCCTAACCCTAACCCTAACCCATAACCTACGCCGTACCCTCACCCGTACCCTCACCCGTACCCTAACCCGTACCCTAAGCCGTACCCTAACCCTAACCCTAACCCTAAACCATACGCTACGCCGTACCCTCACCCGTACCCTAACCCGTATCCTAAGCCGTACCCTAACCCTAACCCTAACTCTAAACTATACCCTACGCCGTAACCTCACCCGTACCCTAACCCGTACCCTAAGCCGTACCCTAACCCTAACCCTAACCCTAACCCTAACCCATACCGTACGCCATACCCTAACACGTACCCTAACCCGTATCCTAAGCCGTACCTTAACCCTAACCAATACCCTACGCAGTATCCTCACCCATACCCTCACCCGTACCCTAAGCCGTACCCTAACCCTAACCCTAACCCTAACCCTAACCCTAACCCCTACCCTATGCCATACCCTCACCTGTACCCTATCCCATAAACTAAGCCGTACCCTAACCCCAACCCTAACCCTAACTCTAACCCTAACCCCTACCCTACGCCGTACCCTCAACCGTACCCTATCCCATACGCTACGCCGTACCCTCACCCGTACCCTAAACCATACCCTACGCCGTACCCTCACCCGTAACCTAACCCGTACCCTAAGCCGTACCCTAACCCTAACCCTAACCTATACACTACGCCGTACCCTCACCCGTACCCTAACCCGTACCCTAAGCCGTACCCTAACCCTAACCCTAACCCTAACCCTAACCCATAACCTACGCTGTACCCTCACCCGTACCCTAACACGTAACCTTAGACGTACCGTAACCCTAACCCTAACCCTAACCCTAACCCTAACCCTAAACCATACGCTACGCCGTACCCTCACCCGTACCCTAACCCGTACCCAAAGCCTTACCCTAACCTTAACCCTAACCCTCACCCATACCCAACGCCGTAACCTAACCCATATCCTAACCCGTATCCTAAGCCGTACCCTAACCCTAACCAATAACCTACGCCGTACCCTCACCCGTACCCTAACACGTACCCTAAGACGTACCGTAACCCTAACCCTAACACTAACCCTAACCCTAACCCACACTCTACGCCGTACCCTAACCCGTACCCTAACACGCATCCTAAGCCGTACCCTAACCCTAACCAATACCCTACGCAGTACCCTCACCCGTACCCTCACCCGTACCCTAAGCCATACCCTAACCCTAACACTAACCCTAACCCTAACCCTAACCCTAAACTACCCTTGATTGCTTTTGCCTCTATTAGATTTCCTAAGCACTAGTGTTTTAAGGAACAGGTTAAAAAGAAAATCCTAATGTGATTTTTTTATAATGTGTTTATTCTTTATCTTATCCTAGTGACTAAAATCTTCTCCATGGCTGGATCCCTAATAATATTCCTTTACGTGCTAAGTGGTATCTAGAGAGTGGGATAGGTTTAATAAATACCCTAATCCTAACGTGTACCCTAACCCTAACCCATACCCTAACCCTAACGCGTACCCTAACCCTAACCCAAAACCTAACCCTAACACGTACGCTAATCCTAACCCGTACCCTAAACCAATCGCTAACTCTAAAACTAACCCTAACCCTAACCCTAACCTTAACCCTTACCCTACGCCGTACCCTCACCCGTACCCTAACCCGTACCCTAAGACGTACCCTAACCCTAACCCTAACCTATTGGCTACGCCGTACCCTCACCCGTACCCTAACCCGTATCCTAAGCCGTACCCTAACCCTAACCCTAACCCTAACCCTAACCCTAACCCATACCCTACGCCATACCCTAACCCGTACCCTAACCCGTATCCTAAGCCATATCCTAACCCTAACCAATACCCTACGCAGTACCCTCACCCGTACCCTCACCCGTACCCTAAGCCGTACCCTAACCCCAACCCTAACCCTAACACTAACCCTAACCCACACTCTACGCCGTACCCTAATCCGTACCCTAACACGTATCCTAAGCCGTACCCTAACCCTAACCAATACGCTACTCAGTACCCTCACCCGTACCCTCACCCGTACCCTAAGCCATACCCTAACCCTAACCCTAACCCCTACCCTACGCCGTACCCTCACACGTACCCTATCAAATACCCTAAGCCGTACCCTAACCCTAACACTAACCCTAAACCTAACCCTAACCCTAAAATACCCTTGATTGCTTTTGCCTCTATTAGATTTCCTAAGCACTAGTGTTTTAAGGAACAGGTTAAAAAGAAAATCCTAATGTGATTTTTTTATAATGTGTTTATTCTTTATCTTATCCTAGTGACTAAAATCTTCTCCATGGCTGGATCCCTAATAATATTCCTTTACGTGCTAAGTGGTACCTAGAGAGTGGGATAGGTTTAATAAATACCCTAATCCTAACGTGTACCCTAACCCTAACCCATACCCTAACCCTAACGCGTACCCTAACCCTAACCCAAAACCTAACCCTAACACGTACGCTAATACTAACCCGTACACTAAACCAATCCCTAACCCTAAAACTAACCCTAACCCTAACCCTAACCCTAACCTTTACCCTACGCCATACCCTCACCCGTACCCTAACCCGTACCCTAAGACGTACCCTAACCCTAACCCTAACCCATACGCTACGCCGTACCCTCACCCGTACCCTAACCCGTATCCTAAGCCGTACCCTAACCCTAACCCTAACCCTAACCCTAACCCTAACCCATATCCTACGCCATACCCCAACCCGTACCCTAACCCGTATCCTAAGCCATATCCTAACCCTAACCAATACCCTACGCAGTACCCTCACCCGTACCCTCACCCGTACCCTAAGCCGTACCCTAACCCCAACCCTAACCTTAACTCTAACCCTAACCCCTACCCTACGCTGTACCCTCACCCGTACCCTATCCCATACGCTAAGCCGTACCCTAACCCTAACACTAACACTAACCCTAACCCTAAACCTAACCCATACCCTACGCCGTACCCTCACCCGTAACCTAACCCGTACCCTAAGCCGTACCCTAACCCTAACCCTAACCTATACACTACGCCGTACCCTCACCCGTACCCTAACCCGTACCCTAAGCCGTACCCTAACTCTAACCCTAACCCTAACCCTAACCCTTACCCATACCCTGTGCCGTACCCTAACCTATACAATAACCTGTATCCTAAGCCTTAACCTAACCCTAACCAATGACCTACACAGTACCCTCACCCGTACCCTAAGCCATACCCTAACCCTAACCCTAACACTAACCCTAACCCTAAACCCTACCCTATGCCGTACCCTCACCCATACCCTATCCCATACCCTAAGCCGTACCCTAACCCTTACACTAACCCTAACCCTAACTCTAACCCTAAACTACCGTTGACTGCTTTTGCCTCCATTAGATTTCCTAAGCACTAGTGTTTTAAGGAACAGGTTAAAAAGAAAATCCTAATGTGATTTTTTTATAATGTGTTTATTCTTTATCTTATCCTAGTGACGAAAATCTTCTCCATGGCTGGACCCTAAATAATATTCCTTTACGTGCTAAGTGCTATCTAGAGAGTGGGATAGGTTTAATAAATACCCTAATCCTAACGTGTACCCTAACCCTAACCCACACCTTAACCCTAATGCGTACCCTAACCCTAACCCAAACCCTAACCCTAACACGTACGCTAATCCTCACCCGTACCCTAAACCAATCCCTAACCCTAAAACTAACCCTAACCCTAACCCTAACCCTAACCCATACGCTACGCCGTACCCTCACCCATACCCTAACCCGTATCCTAAGCCGTACCCTAACCCTAAACCTAACCCTAACCTCTACCCTACGCCGTACCCTCACCCGTACCCTCACCCGTACCCAAAGCCTTACCCTAACCCTAACCCTAACCCTCACCCATACCCAACGCCGTAACCTAACCCATATCCTAACCCGTATCCTAAGCCGTACCCTAACCCTAACCAATAACCTACGCAGTACCCTCACCAGTACCCTCACCGGTATCCTAAGCCCTACCCTAACCCTAACCCTAACCCTAACCCTAAACTACCCTTTACTGCTTTTGCCTCCATTAGATTTCCTAAACACTAGTGTTTTAAGGAACAGGTTAAAAAGAAAACCTTATGTGATTTTTTTATAATGTGTTTATTCTTTATCTTATCCTAGTGACTAAAATCTTCTCCATGGCTGAACCCCAAATAATATTCCTTTACGTGCTAAGTGGTATCTAGAGAGTGGGATAGGTTTAATAAATACCCTAATCCTAAAGTGTACCCTAAACCTAACCCATACCCTAACCCTAACGCGTACCCTAACCCTAACCAAAACCCTAACCCGAACACGTATGCTAATCCTAACCCGTACCCTAAACCAATCCCTAACCCTAAAACTAACCCTAACCCTAACCCTAACCCTAACCCATAACCTACACCGTACCCTCACCCGTACCCTAACCCGTACCCTAAGCCGTACCCTAACCCTAACCCTAAACCATATGCTACGCCTTACCCTCACCCGTACCCTAACCCGTATCCTAAGCCGTACCCTAACCCTAACACTAACCCTAACCCTAACCCTAACCCTAAACTACCCTTGACTGCTTTTGCCTCCATTAGATTTCCTAAGCACTAGTGTTTTAAGGAACAGGTTAAAAAGAAAATCCTAATGTGATTTTTTTATAATGTGTTTATTCTTTATCTTATCCTAGTAACGAAAATCTTCTCCATGGCTGGACCCTAAATAATATTCCTTTACGTGCTAAGTGGTATCTAGAGAGTGGGATAGGTTTAATAAATACCCTAATCCTAACGTGTACCCTAACCCTAACCCTAATGCGTACCCTAACCCTAACCCAAACCCTAACCCTAACACGTACGCTAATCCTCAACCGTACCCTAAACCAATCCCTAACCCTAAAACTAACCCTAACCCTAACCCTAACCCTAACCCATACGCTACGCCGTACCCTCACCCATACCGTAACCCGTATCCTAAGCCGTACCCTAACCCTAAACCTAACCCTAACCTCTACCCTACGCCGTACCCTCACCCGTACCCTAACCCGTACCCAAAGCCTTACCCTAACCCTAACCCTAACCCTCACCCATACCCAACGCCGTAACCTAACCCATATCCTAACCCGTATCCTAAGCCGTACCCTAACCCTAACCAATAACCTACGCAGTACCCTCACCAGTACCCTCACCGGTATCCTAAGCCCTACCCTAACCCTAACCCTAACCCTAACCCTAAACTACCCTTTACTGCTTTTGCCTCCATTAGATTTCCTAAACACTAGTGTTTTAAGGAACAGGTTAAAAAGAAAACCTTATGTGATTTTTTTATAATGTGTTTATTCTTTATCTTATCCTAGTGACCTAAATCTTCTCCATGGCTGAACCCCAAATAATATTCCTTTACGTGCTAAGTGGTATCTAGAGAGTGGGATAGGTTTAATAAATACCCTAATCCTAAAGTGTACCCTAAACCTAACCCATACCCTAACCCTAACGTGTACCCTAACCCTAACCAAAACCCTAACCCGAACACGTATGCTAATCCTAACCCGTACCCTAAACCAATCCCTAACCCTAAAACTAACCCTAACCCTAACCCTAACCCTAACCCATAACCTACACCGTACCCTCACCCGTACCCTAACCCGTACCCTAAGCCGTACCCTAACCCTAACCCTAAAACATATGCTACGCCGTACCCTCACCCGTACCCTAACCCGTATCCTAAGCCGTACCCTAACCCTAACCCTAACCCTAAACTATACCCTACGCCGTAACCTCACCCGTACCCTAACCCGTACCCTAAGCCGTACCCTAACCCTAACCCTAACCCTAACCCTAAACCTAACCCTAACCCATACCGTACGCCATACCCTAACCCTAACCCTAACCCGTATCCTAAGCCGTACCCTAACCCTAACCAATACCCTACGCAGTATCCTCACCCATAGCCTCACCCGTACCCTAAGCCGTACCTTAACCCTAACCCTAACCCTAACCCTAACCCTAACCCCTACCCTATGCCATACCCTCACTTGTACCCTATCCCATAACCTAAGCCGTAACATAACCCTAACACTAACCCTAACCCTAACCCATAACCTACGCCGTACCCTCACCCGTACCCTAACCCGTATCCTAAGCCGTACCCTAACCCTAACCCTAACCCTAACCCATAACCTACGCCGTACCCTCACCCGTACCCTAACACATACCCTAAGACGTACCGTAACCCTAACCCTAACACTAACCCTAACCTTAACCCACACTCTACGCCGTACCCTAACCCGTACCCTAACACGTATCCTAAGCCGTACCCTAACCCTAAACAATACCCTACGCAGTATCCTCACCCGTACCCTCACCCGTACCCTAAGCCATACCCTAACCCTAACCCTAACCCTAACCCTAACCCCTACCCTACGCCGTACCCTCACCCGTACCCTATCCCATACGCTAAGCCGTACCCTAACCCTAACACTAACACTAACCCTAACCCTAACCCTAACCCATACCCTACGCCGTACCCTCACCCGTAACCTAACCCGTACCCTAAGCCGTACCCTAACCCTTACCCTAACCCCTACCCTACGCCGTACCCTCACCCGTACCCTATCCCATACCCTAAGCCGTACCCTAACCCTAACACTAACCCTAACCCTAACCCTAACCCTAAACTACCCTTGATTGCTTTTGCCTCTATTAGATTTCCTAAGCACTACTGTTTTAAGGAACAGGTTAAAAAGAAAATCCTGATGTGATTTTTTTATAATGTGTTTATTCTTTATCTTATCCTAGTGACTAAAATCTTCTCCATGGCTGGATCCCTAATAATATTCCTTTACGTGCTAAGTGGTATCTAGAGAGTGGGATAGGTTTAATAAATACCCTAATCCTAACGTGTACCCTAAACCTAACCCATACCCTAACCCTAACGCGTACCCTAACCCTAACAAAAAACCTAACCCTAACACGTACGCTAATCCTAACCAGTACCCTAAACCAATCCCTAACCCTAAAACTAACCCTAACCCTAACCCTAACCCTAACCCTTACCCTACGCCGTACCCTCACCCGTACCCTAACCCGTACCCTAAGACGTACCCTAACCCTAACCCTAACCCATACGCTACGCCGTACCCTCACCCGTACCCTAACCCATATTCTAAGCCGTACCCTAACCCTAACCCTAACCCTAACCCTAACCCATACCCTACGCCATACCATAACCCGTACCCTAACCCGTATCCTAAGCCGTATCCTAACCCTAACCAATACCCAACGCAGTACCCTCACCCGTACCCTCACCCGTACCCTAAGCCGTACCCTAACCCCAACCCTAACCCTAACTCTAACCCTAACCCCTACCCTAGGCCGTACCCTCACCCGTACCCTATCCCATACGCTAAGCCGTACCCTAACCCTAACACTAACACTAACCCTAACCCTAACCCTAACCCATACCCTACGCCGTACCCTCACCCGTAACCTAACCCGTACCCAAAGCCGTACCCTAACCCTAACCCTAACCTATACACTACGCCGTACCCTCACCCGTACCCTAACCCGTACCCTAAGCCGTACCCTAACTCTAACCCTAACCCTAACCCTAACCCTTACCCATACCCTGCGCCGTACCCTAACCCATACAATAACCTGTATCCTAAGCCTTAACCTAACCCTAACCAATGACCTACACAGTACCCTCACCCGTACCCTAAGCCATACCCTAACCCTAACCCTAACACTAACCCTAACCCTAAACCCTACACTATGCCGTACCCTCACCCATACCCTATCCCATACCCTAAGCCGTACCCTAACCCTAACACTAACCCTAACCCTAACCCTAACCCTAAACTACCCTTGACTGCTTTTGCCTCCATTAGATTTCCTAAGCACTAGTGTTTTAAGGAACAGGTTAAAAAGAAAATCCTAATGTGATTTTTTTATAATGTGTTTATTCTTTATCTTATCCTAGTAATGAAAATCTTCTCCATGGCTGGACCCTAAATAATATTCCTTTACGTGCTAAGTGGTATCTAGAGAGTGGGATAGGTTTAATAAATACCCTAATCCTAACGTGTACCCTAACCCTAACCCTAATGCGTACCCTAACCCTAACCCAAACCCTAACCCTAACACGTACGCTAATCCTCAACCGTACCCTAAACCAATCCCTAACCCTAAAACTAACCCTAACCCTAACCCTAACCCTAACCCATACGCTACGCCGTACCCTCACCCATACCCTAACCCGTATCCTAAGCCGTACCCTAACCCTAAACCTAACCCTAACCTCTACCCTACGCCGTACCCTCACCCGTACCCTAACCCGTACCCAAAGCCTTACCCTAACCCTAACCCTAACCCTCACCCATACCCAACGCCGTAACCTAACCCATATCCTAACCCGTATCCTAAGCCGTACCCTAACCCTAACCAATAACCTACGCAGTACCCTCACCAGTACCCTCACCGGTATCCTAAGCCCTACCCTAACCCTAACCCTAACCCTAACCCTAAACTACCCTTTACTGCTTTTGCCTCCATTAGATTTCCTAAACACTAGTGTTTTAAGGAACAGGTTAAAAAGAAAACCTTATGTGATTTTTTTATAATGTGTTTATTCTTTATCTTATCCTAGAGACCTAAATCTTCTCCATGGCTGAACCCCAAATAATATTCCTTTACGTGCTAAGTGGTATCTAGAGAGTGGGATAGGTTTAATAAATACCCTAATCCTAAAGTGTACCCTAAACCTAACCCATACCCTAACCCTAACGCGTACCCTAACCCTAACCAAAACCCTAACCCGAACACGTATGCTAATCCTAACCCGTACCCTAAACCAATCCCTAACCCTAAAACTAACCCTAACCCTAACCCTAACCCTAACCCATAACCTACGCCGTACCCTCACCCGTACCCTAACCCGTACCCTAAGCCGTACCCTAACCCTAACCCTAACCCTAAACCATACGCTACGCCGTACCCTCACCCGTACCCTAACCCGTATCCTAAGCCGTACCCTAACCCTAACCCTAACACTAACCCTAACCCATAACCTACGCCGTACCCTCACCCATACCCTAAAACGTACCCTAAGACGTACCGTAAACCTAACCCTAACACTAACCCTAACCCACACTCTACGCCGTACCCTAATCCGTACCCTAACACGTATCCTAAGCCGTACCCTAACCCTAACCAATACGCTACTCAGTACCCTCACCCGTACCCTCACCCGTACCCTAAGCCATACCCTAACCCTAACCCTAACCCCTACCCTACGCCGTACCCTCACACGTACCCTATCAAATACCCTAAGCCGTACCCTAACCCTAACACTAACCCTAAACCTAACCCTAACCCTAAAATACCCTTGATTGCTTTTGCCTCTATTAGATTTCCTAAGCACTAGTGTTTTAAGGAACAGGTTAAAAAGAAAATCCTAATGTGATTTTTTTTATAATGTGTTTATTCTTTATCTTATCCTAGTGACTAAAATCTTCTCCATGGCTGGATCCCTAATAATATTCCTTTACGTGCTAAGTGGTACCTAGAGAGTGGGATAGGTTTAATAAATACCCTAATCCTAACGTGTACCCTAACCCTAACCCATACCCTAACCCTAACGCGTACCCTAACCCTAACCCAAAACCTAACCCTAACACGTACGCTAATACTAACCCGTACACTAAACCAATCCCTAACCCTAAAACTAACCCTAACCCTAACCCTAACCTTTACCCTACGCCATACCCTCACCCGTACCCTAACCCGTACCCTAAGACGTACCCTAACCCTAACCCTAACCCATACGCTACGCCGTACCCTCACCCGTACCCTAACCCGTATCCTAAGCCGTACCCTAACCCTAACCCTAACCCTAACCCTAACCCATATCCTACGCCATACCCCAACCCGTACCCTAACCCGTATCCTAAGCCATATCCTAACCCTAACCAATACCCTACGCAGTACCCTCACCCGTACCCTCACCCGTACCCTAAGCCGTACCCTAACCCCAACCCTAACCTTAACTCTAACCCTAACCCCTACCCTACGCTGTACCCTCACCCGTACCCTATCCCATACGCTAAGCCGTACCCTAACCCTAACACTAACACTAACCCTAACCCTAACCCTAACCCATACCCTACGCCGTACCCTCACCCGTAACCTAACCCGTACCCTAAGCCGTACCCTAACCCTAACCCTAACCTATACACTACGCCGTACCCTCACCCGTACCCTAACCCGTACCCTAAGCCGTACCCTAACTCTAACCCTAACCCTAACCCTAACCCTTACCCATACCCTGTGCCGTACCCTAACCTATACAATAACCTGTATCCTAAGCCTTAACCTAACCCTAACCAATGACCTACACAGTACCCTCACCCGTACCCTAAGCCATACCCTAACCCTAACCCTAACACTAACCCTAACCCTAAACCCTACCCTATGCCGTACCCTCACCCATACCCTATCCCATACCCTAAGCCGTACCCTAACCCTTACACTAACCCTAACCCTAACTCTAACCCTAAACTACCGTTGACTGCTTTTGCCTCCATTAGATTTCCTAAGCACTAGTGTTTTAAGGAACAGGTTAAAAAGAAAATCCTAATGTGATTTTTTTATAATGTGTTTATTCTTTATCTTATCCTAGTGACGAAAATCTTCTCCATGGCTGGACCCTAAATAATATTCCTTTACGTGCTAAGTGCTATCTAGAGAGTGGGATAGGTTTAATAAATACCCTAATCCTAACGTGTACCCTAACCCTAACCCACACCTTAACCCTAATGCGTACCCTAACCCTAACCCAAACCCTAACCCTAACACGTACGCTAATCCTCACCCGTACCCTAAACCAATCCCTAACCCTAAAACTAACCCTAACCCTAACCCTAACCCTAACCCATACGCTACGCCGTACCCTCACCCATACCCTAACCCGTATCCTAAGCCGTACCCTAACCCTAAACCTAACCCTAACCTCTACCCTACGCCGTACCCTCACCCGTACCCTCACCCGTACCCAAAGCCTTACCCTAACCCTAACCCTAACCCTCACCCATACCCAACGCCGTAACCTAACCCATATCCTAACCCGTATCCTAAGCCGTACCCTAACCCTAACCAATAACCTACGCAGTACCCTCACCAGTACCCTCACCGGTATCCTAAGCCCTACCCTAACCCTAACCCTAACCCTAACCCTAAACTACCCTTTACTGCTTTTGCCTCCATTAGATTTCCTAAACACTAGTGTTTTAAGGAACAGGTTAAAAAGAAAACCTTATGTGATTTTTTTATAATGTGTTTATTCTTTATCTTATCCTAGTGACTAAAATCTTCTCCATGGCTGAACCCCAAATAATATTCCTTTACGTGCTAAGTGGTATCTAGAGAGTGGGATAGGTTTAATAAATACCCTAATCCTAAAGTGTACCCTAAACCTAACCCATACCCTAACCCTAACGCGTACCCTAACCCTAACCAAAACCCTAACCCGAACACGTATGCTAATCCTAACCCGTACCCTAAACCAATCCCTAACCCTAAAACTAACCCTAACCCTAACCCTAACCCTAACCCATAACCTACACCGTACCCTCACCCGTACCCTAACCCGTACCCTAAGCCGTACCCTAACCCTAACCCTAAACCATATGCTACGCCTTACCCTCACCCGTACCCTAACCCGTATCCTAAGCCGTACCCTAACCCTAACACTAACCCTAACCCTAACCCTAACCCTAAACTACCCTTGACTGCTTTTGCCTCCATTAGATTTCCTAAGCACTAGTGTTTTAAGGAACAGGTTAAAAAGAAAATCCTAATGTGATTTTTTTATAATGTGTTTATTCTTTATCTTATCCTAGTAACGAAAATCTTCTCCATGGCTGGACCCTAAATAATATTCCTTTACGTGCTAAGTGGTATCTAGAGAGTGGGATAGGTTTAATAAATACCCTAATCCTAACGTGTACCCTAACCCTAACCCTAATGCGTACCCTAACCCTAACCCAAACCCTAACCCTAACACGTACGCTAATCCTCAACCGTACCCTAAACCAATCCCTAACCCTAAAACTAACCCTAACCCTAACCCTAACCCTAACCCATACGCTACGCCGTACCCTCACCCATACCGTAACCCGTATCCTAAGCCGTACCCTAACCCTAAACCTAACCCTAACCTCTACCCTACGCCGTACCCTCACCCGTACCCTAACCCGTACCCAAAGCCTTACCCTAACCCTAACCCTAACCCTCACCCATACCCAACGCCGTAACCTAACCCATATCCTAACCCGTATCCTAAGCCGTACCCTAACCCTAACCAATAACCTACGCAGTACCCTCACCAGTACCCTCACCGGTATCCTAAGCCCTACCCTAACCCTAACCCTAACCCTAACCCTAAACTACCCTTTACTGCTTTTGCCTCCATTAGATTTCCTAAACACTAGTGTTTTAAGGAACAGGTTAAAAAGAAAACCTTATGTGATTTTTTTATAATGTGTTTATTCTTTATCTTATCCTAGTGACCTAAATCTTCTCCATGGCTGAACCCCAAATAATATTCCTTTACGTGCTAAGTGGTATCTAGAGAGTGGGATAGGTTTAATAAATACCCTAATCCTAAAGTGTACCCTAAACCTAACCCATACCCTAACCCTAACGTGTACCCTAACCCTAACCAAAACCCTAACCCGAACACGTATGCTAATCCTAACCCGTACCCTAAACCAATCCCTAACCCTAAAACTAACCCTAACCCTAACCCTAACCCTAACCCATAACCTACACCGTACCCTCACCCGTACCCTAACCCGTACCCTAAGCCGTACCCTAACCCTAACCCTAAAACATATGCTACGCCGTACCCTCACCCGTACCCTAACCCGTATCCTAAGCCGTACCCTAACCCTAACCCTAACCCTAAACTATACCCTACGCCGTAACCTCACCCGTACCCTAACCCGTACCCTAAGCCGTACCCTAACCCTAACCCTAACCCTAACCCTAAACCTAACCCTAACCCATACCGTACGCCATACCCTAACCCTAACCCTAACCCGTATCCTAAGCCGTACCCTAACCCTAACCAATACCCTACGCAGTATCCTCACCCATAGCCTCACCCGTACCCTAAGCCGTACCTTAACCCTAACCCTAACCCTAACCCTAACCCTAACCCCTACCCTATGCCATACCCTCACTTGTACCCTATCCCATAACCTAAGCCGTAACATAACCCTAACACTAACCCTAACCCTAACCCATAACCTACGCCGTACCCTCACCCGTACCCTAACCCGTATCCTAAGCCGTACCCTAACCCTAACCCTAACCCTAACCCATAACCTACGCCGTACCCTCACCCGTACCCTAACACATACCCTAAGACGTACCGTAACCCTAACCCTAACACTAACCCTAACCTTAACCCACACTCTACGCCGTACCCTAACCCGTACCCTAACACGTATCCTAAGCCGTACCCTAACCCTAAACAATACCCTACGCAGTATCCTCACCCGTACCCTCACCCGTACCCTAAGCCATACCCTAACCCTAACCCTAACCCTAACCCTAACCCCTACCCTACGCCGTACCCTCACCCGTACCCTATCCCATACGCTAAGCCGTACCCTAACCCTAACACTAACACTAACCCTAACCCTAACCCTAACCCATACCCTACGCCGTACCCTCACCCGTAACCTAACCCGTACCCTAAGCCGTACCCTAACCCTTACCCTAACCCCTACCCTACGCCGTACCCTCACCCGTACCCTATCCCATACCCTAAGCCGTACCCTAACCCTAACACTAACCCTAACCCTAACCCTAACCCTAAACTACCCTTGATTGCTTTTGCCTCTATTAGATTTCCTAAGCACTACTGTTTTAAGGAACAGGTTAAAAAGAAAATCCTGATGTGATTTTTTTATAATGTGTTTATTCTTTATCTTATCCTAGTGACTAAAATCTTCTCCATGGCTGGATCCCTAATAATATTCCTTTACGTGCTAAGTGGTATCTAGAGAGTGGGATAGGTTTAATAAATACCCTAATCCTAACGTGTACCCTAAACCTAACCCATACCCTAACCCTAACGCGTACCCTAACCCTAACAAAAAACCTAACCCTAACACGTACGCTAATCCTAACCAGTACCCTAAACCAATCCCTAACCCTAAAACTAACCCTAACCCTAACCCTAACCCTAACCCTTACCCTACGCCGTACCCTCACCCGTACCCTAACCCGTACCCTAAGACGTACCCTAACCCTAACCCTAACCCATACGCTACGCCGTACCCTCACCCGTACCCTAACCCATATTCTAAGCCGTACCCTAACCCTAACCCTAACCCTAACCCTAACCCATACCCTACGCCATACCATAACCCGTACCCTAACCCGTATCCTAAGCCGTATCCTAACCCTAACCAATACCCTACGCAGTACCCTCACCCGTACCCTCACCCGTACCCTAAGCCGTACCCTAACCCCAACCCTAACCCTAACTCTAACCCTAACCCCTACCCTAGGCCGTACCCTCACCCGTACCCTATCCCATACGCTAAGCCGTACCCTAACCCTAACACTAACACTAACCCTAACCCTAACCCTAACCCATACCCTACGCCGTACCCTCACCCGTAACCTAACCCGTACCCAAAGCCGTACCCTAACCCTAACCCTAACCTATACACTACGCCGTACCCTCACCCGTACCCTAACCCGTACCCTAAGCCGTACCCTAACTCTAACCCTAACCCTAACCCTAACCCTTACCCATACCCTGCGCCGTACCCTAACCCATACAATAACCTGTATCCTAAGCCTTAACCTAACCCTAACCAATGACCTACACAGTACCCTCACCCGTACCCTAAGCCATACCCTAACCCTAACCCTAACACTAACCCTAACCCTAAACCCTACACTATGCCGTACCCTCACCCATACCCTATCCCATACCCTAAGCCGTACCCTAACCCTAACACTAACCCTAACCCTAACCCTAACCCTAAACTACCCTTGACTGCTTTTGCCTCCATTAGATTTCCTAAGCACTAGTGTTTTAAGGAACAGGTTAAAAAGAAAATCCTAATGTGATTTTTTTATAATGTGTTTATTCTTTATCTTATCCTAGTAACGAAAATCTTCTCCATGGCTGGACCCTAAATAATATTCCTTTACGTGCTAAGTGGTATCTAGAGAGTGGGATAGGTTTAATAAATACCCTAATCCTAACGTGTACCCTAACCCTAACCCAAACCCTAACCCTAACACGTACGCTAATCCTCACCCGTACCCTAAACCAATCCCTAACCCTAAAACTAACCCTAACCCTAACCCTAACCCTAACCCATACGCTACGCCGTACCCTCACCCATACCCTAACCCGTATCCTAAGCCGTACCCTAACCCTAAACCTAACCCTAACATCTACCCTACGCCGTACCCTCACCCGTACCCTCACCCGTACCCAAAGCCTTACCCTAACCCTAACCCTAACCCTCACCCATACCCAACGCCGTAACCTAACCCATATCCTAACCCGTATCCTAAGCCGTACCCTAACCCTAACCAATAACCTACGCAGTACCCTCACCAGTACCCTCACCGGTATCCTAAGCCCTACCCTAACCCTAACCCTAACCCTAACCCTAAACTACCCTTTACTGCTTTTGCCTCCATTAGATTTCCTAAACACTAGTGTTTTAAGGAACAGGTTAAAAAGAAAACCTTATGTGATTTTTTTATAATGTGTTTATTCTTTATCTTATCCTAGTGACTAAAATCTTCTCCATGGCTGAACCCCAAATAATATTCCTTTACGTGCTAAGTGGTATCTAGAGAGTGGGATAGGTTTAATAAATACCCTAATCCTAAAGTGTACCCTAAACCTAACCCATACCCTAACCCTAACGCGTACCCTAACCCTAACCAAAACCCTAACCCGAACACGTATGCTAATCCTAACCCGTACCCTAAACCAATCCCTAACCCTAAAACTAACCCTAACCCTAACCCTAACCCTAACCCATAACCTACACCGTACCCTCACCCGTACCCTAACCCGTACCCTAAGCCGTACCCTAACCCTAACCCTAAACCATATGCTACGCCTTACCTCACTCGTACCCTAACCCGTATCCTAAGCCGTACCCTAACCCTAACACTAACCCTAAACTATACCCTACGCCGTAACCTCACCCGTACCCTAACCCGTACCCTAAGCCGTACCCTAACCCTAACCCTAACCCTAACCCTAACCCTAACCCTAACCCATACCGTACGCCATACCCTAACACGTACCCTAACCCGTATCCTAAGCCGTACCCTAACCCTAACCAATACCCTACGCAGTATCCTCACCCATAGCCTCACCCGTGCCCTAAGCCGTACCCTAACCCTAACCCTAACCCTAACCCTAACCCTAACACCTACCCTATGCCATACCCTCACCTGTACCCTATCCCATAACCTAAGCCGTACCATAACCCTAACACTAACCCTAACCCTAACCCATAACCTACGCCGTACCCTCACCCGTACCCTAACCCGTATCCTAAGCCGTACCCTAACCCTAACCCTAACCCTAACCCTAACCCATAACCTACGCCGTACCCTCACCCGTACCCTAACACGTACCCTAAGAAGTACCGTAACCCTAACCCTAACACTAACCCTAACCCTAACCCACACTCTACGCCGTACCCTAACCCGTACCCTAACACGTATCCTAAGCCGTACCCTAACCCTAAGCAATACCCTACGCAGTACCCTCACCCGTACCCTCACCCGTACCTTATCCCATACCCTAAGCCGTACCCTAACCCTAACACTAACCCTAACCCTAACCCTAACCCTAAACTACCCTTGATTGCTTTTGCCTCTATTAGATTTCCTAAGCACTA